>NW_008667479.1:28168-215894 GCF_000695815.1 Acanthisitta chloris | reverse complement strand
CCGCAGACGGCGGGAGAGCCGCGGGCTGTGCCCGGGCGGAACGGTGTGTGCCTCTGGGTGCGGGCGCTGTGGGCGGCCAGGGGTGGAAAATAACCGGGTGAGAGGAGACGCAGGAGGGAACAGGAGCTGGGGGAGACTTTGTTTCGGGACAAACCCGCCTCGGTGCTGCGGTACAGCCCGGAGCTGCTGCTGCCGCAGGCTGTGAGCCTGCAGTGTCTGTAGCCGCTGCTGTGAGATGTGACCTGTGCTTACAAGTTGTTCCACTTGTATCAGGTAAAATACGGCCCAGTATATGCAGCTAAGAAATGGGTGATGAAGTGATAAACAGCTAAGGCCCTGACTCCTTCTGTGTTTTTAAAGGCATGGCTGATGGCATTTTCTCCATTTTTCTGAAGTGATTTCTTTCTCTTGCAATGAGAGCAATATATAAGACAATGCCCACAGAAAGCAGCACTGCAGTAGTTTCTCTGGCAGTGCTGGAGAAACTAAGGGCAACACTTTGCTAACATTGCTAATCAGAAGGGGCTTTCACATAGTAAAATGATGCTACAGTTTCATGTCTCATACTGAGTTGACTGTCCTTGGAACATGTGGTATACATTCACTGTAGTAAAACCATGCCAGCATGAGTGTCACTCCTTGAAGCATTAGTCCTTCCCATAGGCCAGGAGAAAACTAGTAATTTAGCTGCAGTGTTTCAGCTAAGCTGGTTGGCTCTATTGCAGCATTGTGCTAGCACAGCTCCCTTGCCACTTGCCAGCATGAAGCACAGGCAGGGCACATTCACTTCCTTACAGAATATACCATTTGAACAAGTGCTATAGCAGTGTCTCCATGTTTATGTCAGTGTGATTTGCATTGCCCTAAATATGTATCATCTGAACTGCTGATTATATGTACTCATGTTGGATTAGATAATGCTGTATGAGCAATATATTGTTGATTCATGGTATTATTATGCTCTTTATCTGAAGTTCAGCTTTTTGTAACTGCAGACTTTCATCAGTTTGAAGTAGGCCTAGATTCCCAGCTTTTAACAGAACAAATTGTTTATTTTTATGGCAGGATTTTTTCCTTGAGGCTATTATTGGTAAGACTATTATTTTGGTGTAGGAAGGCAGACTTATCCTTCAACATATATAGCATCCAGCTGGAGAAAGTGATGGACCAGACTAGAGCTGTTTCATCTTGATGCTTCAGCTGTGCAGTCAACTTACCTATGTGCATGTGTGATACACATTTGGTGTAAAGGGGTGTTAAAAACTCCAGGTATGCTGTGCAGCTTCTTCGTCCTTGCAAATATCGTGCTATTCCACAAGGTGGTATCTTCAAATATGGACTAACATTCATGCACAAAAAGATGAAAGAAGTTTGGCAGATTTAGAAGAAATACAGACTCACCCACAGGAATCTAGAGAGGTCTTGACAATATTTACATCTGAACTAATATACTGAGTACCCCATCACATTTATTTCTTTAAAACATTCATGGATGTTTTGTTTTCAGAAATAAACAACTTTCCAAAAGCAGACAGGTAGAAACAGTTGGTAAAACACTTGAGACATGAGTGATGTCTGAATAAAGAAAAAAAATACCATAAACTTCAATTTTGCTCTGGAAATATCAGTTACAGAAAAATGTAACCAAATCTTTCTAGCTTTCTAATGCTGAAGAAAACCAGTAAAGCAAAAATGATTTTTTTACTTTGCTTGACACAGGCCAGCAACTAGTTTGCCTTCAGTATTCTCAAAAGTAATCTGAAGACTTCTAAATTATATCTGCCTTTCCCTTAAAGGCCTAGAGCTAGGGATTTTTGAAGAATTCTGGCAGTGGGACTCCTTTGCTTTCCTCCCAGCTGTCCATTCCAAAAGGAATACAATATAGACTCAAAGGCTTTATATGTGCTAGTGTTTCCTGATGCTGGAGAAAAAGCTCAGTAGTTTGAAGAAGTTACTGGTTTTTATTTATTTTTTAATCACAGGAAAACCTCCGCAATTAGTGGAATAGTTTCTGAGGTAGATAAATACCAATGGTTAATATGATACACACACCTTCTTTGAATTTTTCTTATGGCATTCAGCTCTCTAACAGTTTCTTCTGTGCATATAGTATGTTGAAGAAAGCCGGAGAAGTTAGAGATCAAAACTTTGCTGAACTCAAACTTTTAACCCTCCTCCTGCATAAAGTCTTTTAGATGTTTTGATGTTGGTTTTGCTCTCTTTTTCTTTTGACATTATTGCAAAAATTGTGTACACAAATGTTTTAGGAATGTATGAGTTTTGTGTTGTTCCAGCAATTATGCCATATTGCAGAGTGGTTATGCTAATGCTGTATTACTTTTGCATGCAAATAGTTGAAATGAGAGCACTGAAATGCAGCTACTTATAACCAGATCTCCACTACTAGTTTTCTGCTGCACACTGAGTCTTCCTTGTAAATGATTTTGCTTTCCTTGTATTTGCCTCTGTTTCACTTGTCTCTGTGTCTCTGATTATGGTGCAAGTGCCTACATATCTGTGTTTGCAGGCTTCTATCTAAGCGTGGAGGTGGTTTTTATGAGATTGTAAGGATTTAGAGAAGCAGAAGTAAGTAATATGTTCTGAAAATTTAGTTTCTCTACTTTTTTAGTGCAAATTCCACACACTATCTGAAAAATCCATCATTTAAGTAGAAGTTATAAAGCAAAGAGAATCACCAGATATATGCTTGATACAAAAAGTAACCGAATATGCAGTACCTGGAAGAAATACTTTGACTGTAGTAAAAAAAAAATCTAAGAAACTAACTTCCAAAAATAATTCATCTTAGCCTCTACAAAGTCCTAATACGCCAAACACTTGATATGAATATTCTGTTGGAAAATGTTACATGATACACTGATATCACCTTATCACAATAATGTGCATTATATTAGCAATGATATTATTGTCCCATTCCAAATTAGGAGCAGGATGGAGATTCCTGTGGCTAATGATGACACAACCAAGGTCAGTGTCACTGTAAGTTCCACATTTGTTGATAACAGAGAAGAAAACAAATCCTAGCAAGTGGCAGGATAGGGATAGTTCAGAAAGAGAAAGTAGGAAAGATAAGCAGAAGCATGGAGAGATTGCGAAAGAAAAGTTACCACCATGGACTCCTGCAGCGTCCTGCGGGTCTGATCATCTCTTGGTGGGAGAACCTTCCAGCAAAAAGTTGGTCCTCTCACCATTTATTATCTCTGTCTTGCCCCATTTCTGGAATTTTCCACCTCTTTCCTCCAATCAGTCATGGCATTTTTGCCGCATTTAATAATACCAGAATATACTCTTGCCTTCTGGTTATGTAACTGGGCATGTGCTGCGTGGACTTTGGGGGGAGGGAGGTCTTGGTGAGGCAGCCTTCCTCCATTGAGCATCTTCATCACTGTATGTATTTTTACCTTGTCTCTGGTGCATGCATCCTTGCTGTGGTGGTCATTCAGTAAAACCACAAGCAGCCAGTGTGACAAAACATCAAATGCCAGTGACAGCTAGCTTCCCTTTTTCACACCTTGCAGTTTACACAGAGGAACAATGTTGGGACATTTTTGGAGTTTGGATCAGAGTCTCACAATTATAGTAGTATAAACATTATAGAATTATGTAATGGTGTATGCATGGCACTGGTGCTACAACAACAAAAGTTGCTTCCACAGTCTCCATCTTTTCTTTGAATTTCAGGCATTTATCACTGCTGGTTTTGATTCATTACCTCCAGAGATGTAAAAGCACTCCAGTTTCATTTACAGCACTGGACAAGGTTAAAAACAGGCTTGAAGACAAAAAAACCCAAACAGAAAATAAATACAGAATAAGCAAATGTCTGGTATCACTCTATTCATCAGTTAAGCTTTATGTAACAAACAACCACCTTAACATTGTTCTACTCTTATAATTGCTTTTCAGATGAGTGGCTGTGGCTGAGTACAAAGGAATCTAATTTAGGGAAACACATTGTATTTTGACTTTTTATTTTGTTCAGGGTGCTTTAGGAAAAGGAAATGAATCATCATAAAGGCTTGTCGAAGATGTCAGTTTTTGTTTGTTTGGGGTTTTTTTTCTCAGTTCCAGGTAGTTTGCTTGCAAGACCTTGGAATTAAGGATTAAAAAAAGGACAGAGGGAGTGTATATATTAACCTCAAGAACCTGAATAGTCTCACCTATTGAACACCTAATAATTCACAGTGTCAATAAAAAGCAAAAAGAATCAGGACTAGAGAGGTTTTTTTCTTGATCGGATTTTTTTGGTAGCATTTGCCATTATCTTCTCTCATTAATCAAGCATAGTTACCTAATAATATATCCACATATGTACCTGCATTGGAGTAGTCCTTAATGTAAGCCAGTTGGATTTGAGAAGAGGCTGCTGATGTCCTACCACCCCATTTGAGCCCTAGTCTGCTTGCAGCACTTAGAAGAATAAATGTGGGCTATAGAGTGGTCTATAATTTATATAAACCAATATTTTAAAACTTTTTATTAATAACTTAATAGTCCAAAATGTAGGGAATCCCCATCCCAGGCAAGTGATCTAGCTACCAAAAGCCATTGTCACCATTCTTTTGTTTGTCCCAAATAATACTTAATGAGGTCATCTGCCGTCTCCCATGGCATATGTTAGGCTGCTGGCTAAGGTGTTACTGTAGGGCAGTATCCTGTTCCAAATGAGGAGCAGGAGAAGGTTATGGCAATTTCTGTTGCAAATAATGACATAAACGAGGTCAGTGTCATGATAAGTTCCGTGTTTATTAATAACAGAGAAGAAAATGAGTCCTAACAAGTGACAGGACAGGGATAGTTCAGAGAGAAATTGGGAGAGAGAAGCAGAAGTACGGAGAGTTTGCAAAAGAAAAGTTACCACCATGGAGTCCTGTGGCATCCTGCAGGTCCAATCATCACTTGGTGGGAGAAACTTCCAGCGAAAATTTGGTCCATTCGCTATTTATCATCTTTGCCCCACCCCATTTCTGGAGTTTTCCACCTCTTCCAGTCGGTCATGATGGTTTTGTATGCCCTCTGGTTATGTAACTGGGCATATGCTGGGTGGTCTTTGGGGGGCCTTGGGTAGGCAACCTTCCTCTGTTGAGCATTTTCCTCACTGTGCCTATTTTTTACCTTATTCCTGGTGCATGTTTCCTTGCCATGGTGGTCATACAGTGAAACCACAAACAGCCAATGTGGCAAAAATCAAATTCCAGTGACAGCTAGCTATTTTTGGAGTTTGGATAAAAGTCAGTAGACATCAGAGTCTCACAGGAAGGTAAACCAGTATTTCAAATATTCTCTGGCACAAGAGAGAAATTAATTGCATTCAGGGTGACTAGACACGTACTGTTAGATGAAACTGTGCCAGCATCTCCTCCTCCTCCTTTGGCTGTCCTTTGATAGGAAAGACTAATCCTTTTATGTTTTGTGAAAGGTGCTGAACTCTGGGTGATTATTCAGGGCTGTGACTCCCAAGTGAAGGGCAACCAGCGTAAAGGATCTAATTGTTCCTGAAAGGCAGAAGCTTTAAAAGACCTGTCATGGATGCTTTGTGTTACCTTAGGTAGTTCTCTACACATTAGCTTTTGAAAATTATTCCTGCTTCTCTGCATTTTGTATAAAGACCTAGAAAAGAAGCTGTTACCTACATTGTGTCTGAAATCATATCAACTGGGGATATAAACTGAGATTGCTTGTGAAATTAACTTATTCATATAAAATTTGTGATTCATAGATATGGATAATGCCAATACCTTTAGGTAGAATACATCAAACCACAGCTTGCCTTTACTTCCAGGTCTGAAATCCTTCATGGATTGAATCCATGTGTTGTGCTTTAACCCATAAAAGTCATCAGAGTGCTGGAACCCCTCTCCTATGAAAACATGCTGAGAGAGTTGGGCTTGTATAGCCTGCAGAAGAGAAGGCTCTGAGAAGATTTTTCACTACTTAGAGGAGGTTTATAAGAAAGCCAGACACTTTTTACCAACACAAGTTGTGTCAGGAGGAGTAGCAACAGTGTATAACTGAAAAAGTGTAGATTTAGATTGGAAATAAGGAAGACATGTTTTTTAGAGCATATGTAGTGAAACACTGTCCAAAGAAATTGTGGATGTCCTAACTTGAAAGCATTCAAAGGCAGGTTCAACAGGGCTTTGAGTGACCTGATCTAGTGAATTATGTCCCTACCCATGGCAGGGGGTTTGCAGAAGATGATCTTCAAAGGTCACTTCCAACTGAAACCAGCTTATGATTCTGTGATTCTGACTGTAGGATCCTAAACTGCAATCAGCAGAAGTTTTCTACAATAATATAATTCCTACAAACATCTGAAAGATGACTGTATTCTTATTTACATTAAAACTTATTCTCAGCAGCAACTACTATTCATGCATTTCCCCAGTGTTGCTGAAGTTTTATGTCATTTTGTTGATACATATAAAGTTATATGGGCACCAAGGGGAGGAAAATAATGGTAAGAAATTTCTATTGCCACAGTATTAGTCTAATGCTTTCCCAGTTATGGACCATCTTTTTGATAATTTTATATTTGGGTTGTAGGCTGTCTTACTGCAATCTGTTCTGTCCTGTATAGATGTGCTCACAGACGGTTACATTAACACCCACTGAAGAAGGGGAAAACACAGTTCCTTCCCTTGCCTTGGTCCTGGAATGCAGAGGGGGGAAAAAAAAAGCCTGCTGCTGTTTTAATACCTAACATGAGTTCCTACTGCAGAAGATTCCCAACTGTTTGCCCACAGAGTAGAGGTTGAGCTAGGCATGCCATCTCTATGTCATTCAGCATTTAAACCAATGCCAAAAGGATTTTCAGCTGCCTTCCCTGTGCCTTTTGTGCTGTTGGATTTTGAAAAGATTTCTCGTGGAGTCAGGAAACCTAATGGGAGATTCACACAATAGAGAAATTACAGCAGTGTTTCAAATAGTAGAAAATCATGCCTATAAAACACATGGAAATTGTAATAATTTTTGATGCATTGAAATTTGACTAGTTGACAGTGATCTTGGGTCTTGTTTGTATTTCTATGTATGTACCATAAGTAATGAAATCACATTTCACAATATATCCACAGGACTAATATGAGGTTCTGTATCATGTTCAGCATGTAAATTTTCATTAGTTTCTTTTACATTTCTTGATTTAATACTAAAACACGTTATAATGGGGCAATGGCAGCAATAAGTACTGTTCAAAATGATGCCAATAGATGTGATCAAAGTACAAAACAAGGAATTGGAAACTCCAGACTTTTACTCCTCACCTCTTATTTTAGATAAGCAACTTCTCTCTGTTTCTCCCATGTTACCACCTGGGGAGGATGACTCTTACAAGCCTCACCAGGTTGTTGTCAGCATTAATTATAATGTTTGCAAAGTGCTTTGAAGATAAAAAGTGCTAGGTAAGTGCTAAGTAGTAGTTTTATTCCACTGGAGTCAGAGTAATGTCAAAGAGAATGTCAACTTCAAAGACTTTGCTGTCAGATCTAGAGTACTCACAGGACAGATGAGGGTTATTTAGTTTTACCAGCACATAATGAAATTAAAATAGTAAATATAATCCTTTCTTTAATATTTTATACAGCTATTTAACATAATAATCAATTTTTGGTTGTATGATTATTACAAAATGGGTGGATTTCCAAAATCTGCTAATTAGAGCCAGTATTAAATAGTGCACAAAACACATGCTGGAGGGAAAGCAAATCCTGCCTAAGTTTTAAGAACATGCACTTTTCTTTCTTTTTTTTTTTTTTTTTGGAGGGGAAGAGGATAGAATAAATCAAAGGAGAAGCTGTTGTAACTATACTTTCAAAAAAAAGTTAGGTATAGGTGAAGAGAGAAGTGAAAAGCAGGAGAGGAAATTAAAAATGGAGTTTAAACTCTCTTAATATCCATGCTTTGTGCAACCCCTAAAACAAGAAGTCAGAGACTATTAGTGTTTATGCTGTATATTAAAGTACTGTAGTAGTATGACCTAATATCTTCCCCGTACAAATTTTAAAAATATATCTTTCAATTTGACCTGATTCAGTTTTGGCTTTCATTTTAGTTTTATTTGAGGTTTTTGTTTCAGTTTAATTTTAAAATTCATACAAGTTCATTAAAAGTAAGTCTTCCCTTAATCACCTTGAAACTTTATTCAGAGCTTAGAAGATGAGGTGAAGGCTCGTGGACATTATATGTTCTGACATTTCTACAAGCTTGAGCTTTCACATCTTGCTTGATGATCACTGGCAGGTTGAGAAGCAATTCTGAAACCTTAGCCCCAAAAATAATCTCCCTCAGCTTTTAAAAGCACCTTAATCTTTATGGACACTTGAGTTTGGATTTGAGTCAAGTAATTATGCATTTTAAGAACTGAAAAGGCACTTCTTTTTTTTTCAAATAAATAACTTCATTCAGAAATACAGTTTTGTTGCTGGTGTATAACCCTATTCTGTATCTTTCTTTCTTTTTCTTTTTCTTTCTTTTTCCTTTTTTTTTTTTTATTCTCTCATGTGATTGTTATTCAGAAGTAAAGCAGTATTGGATTTAGTATTTAAACCTGAGTGGTACAGGACCCTTATTTTCTTCACTGACTTGCCCTGGGGAATGGAACATCTCATCATTTCATTGGGTTCAAACATAAATATAAGAGAAAACTATGTAAATAGCAGTTGATGCAAGACTGACCTTGCTTGGAGATCCAGATGCACAGGCAACCTAAGCCTTTAGTGATGAACTGAGACATGTTATTCAAAGGGAGAAAAATCCTCAGTTTCAGAGTTCTACCTGTACCTGGCATTCAATGGTGTGTGGTACAAAGATAAGACTTTGTGGTCTCTCCAGTATGAAGATCTTGGTGCATGGTTCTTAGGGCCAGGAATGACAGAATACAAGTACCTGTGTATTCAGCTGTGGATGTAATCATCCTCATTCCTGATTGCACAGGGAAAAATATTTACTTCTAACACATAGAAATTTTAACTGCTCCTCAGGATGTAAACTTTCTCTTAAATTTCAAGACAGTAGAAAGGCAGTTTTAATGTGTATATTGGATAGGAATAGGTATCTCAGTCATAAACCACCTTTGATCAATAGTTTTCTGATAAAGTTTGATGGACTATTAACGGAGAATTGCAAGAAAATGTCTCATGTTACAATTAAATCTTGCTACTTTATACACCAAATGGAGTGTATTTGGGAGAGTGGTATCAAAGAACCTCTCAGTATAGTCCTCAGCTCTAGTAATCTAAGTTTTCTGCAAGAAAAAAGAAAGGTATTTTCCATGACTCAGCTTGGCACCACATACTTGACAGAAGTTCGATCTTGTGAAAACTACCACCTTCTATATAGTGAACCTAAACTACTAAGTGGTTCTTTGATACAGTTTGTATATAGCCACTTTTTTTTTACAGTAAGGGAGTTGTTAGGCTGTGAGATAATTTGCCCTCATCTCACATTTCTAACCTTCATTTCCTTGGTTGGAGAAGAACTCCCAAGAATTATTTTTCAGAAGTCAGGCTCCAAGAAGTACTAGCTCCTCACCTGATCTCTTTTCATCCTGTCAGAAAGAAATCCTTTCTCTATGTTACACCAGCAGCAACTGGTTCTGAGTCAGATCTGTTCTACAACTTCCCACATATGCTCTTGCCTTCCTTTTTATTGCATGCTGCCACTTTTGGTCAGAACTGGTCTTAAAGTGCAGCAGTTCAGCACTGTGTGTTACAAGTATCTGTCTGTTCTATCCTTTACCATAAGTACACTGCACTCAGAGTAGTCTGCCTCTGATATTCAATCTACATAAAGAGCTGATGTATTTACACTTTAAATCCTTATATGTAGTAACTTTTTTTTTAAAGAAGCTTCTTTTTCAAATTGCTTTTACCTCCCCTTTCTTAATTACTCTATCCTGCATGTAAGTGACTACTATATTGACTACCCTGCGTGGGAAGGGGCCAGTGAGGATCATCAAGTCCAACTCCTAACTCCACACAGGGCAACCTAAAAGTTAAACCATCTAAGAGTGTTGTCCAAATATGTTTTGAGCACTGACAGACCTGGGGCCACGAATGCTTCCCTGTAGAGCTTGTTTCCAGTGTTCTTTCAGTGAAGAACTTCTTCCTAACTACCTCCTGACCTGATGGAGTAAGAGGAACTATATACTGTTCCTGAGTTAACCTCCTTATGTGTGCACTGTTAGGGTTATAAAGTGAGCCTTGCATTAGACTTCCTTTTATTTCTCTATATCAAATGGAGTACTTAAGTTGGTAGTCTGAGTTCATGCACTTCACTGTTTGAATTTCGAGGCTTCCTGCAGCCCATAGATTGGGCTTTGAGATATAATCCATATATTTTGGGAATTCAAAACAGGATAGTGCAAGCATATTTGGGGATTTTTAGTTATGTCTGAATATTGTCGTAGACAGATACAACCTTCTTTCTGTGCACCACAACTGTCAGGCTGAAGAATACTTATGCTATTTTCTTCTATGACCACGAGGCAATTACATTTGCAGTGTCACAGAAAGGCAGCGTAATTGACTTAGTCACTGAAGATTGGCAGAAGACATACATTTAGAAATTGTATCTTGGATAAAAATCTCTTCTTGCTTATACCTTCAACTTGCCTTGCAAATACCTTCAGCATCTCTCCTGGATTTCCAGTTAACAGAAGCAGAAGGTCCAGTGTGCTTCCAGCACAGTCTCTGCTGTGTGCATTTTCTGCAGGCAGTGACAGTCACTAGTAGATCTTGTTGGTGCTCAGAGCAAATACCAGCTGTCCTTGCTTGCACTCTGAACCAGCTGGATGCAAGCCAGCTCTAAACTGGAAGCCGTGTAGCTGTGTTAGCATGGCACTGAGCCTGAGTGCCACATGAGCCTGAAAGCCTTGTCTCTCAGCAAGGCTTATTAGCTCAAACTCGGTGCCACGTTAATTGTACCTCAGCATCTTCTGGTCTGCTGCTGCCTTGCATCCAGCCAGGCTGGAGTACAGACAAATCTAGTCACAACTGCCTGTAAAATACCATGTAGTTGCAACCCATGTTTCTTGCCACAGCAGCCAGTCTTCCTTTGCCTAAACCCTCTTTAAAACTGGGCTGCAAATATGTAGTGGGAGCACTGTGTTTAGAGGCTTATTCCTCTCAGGAAGTGGTGCTTAAAATTTCTGGAGCCAAGCAGGGAGTATGCTTTGATAAATATAATGTTGATAAATAACTACAGCTGTTTTTTCAATAACTCTTATCTGTCATTTCCTTTCTTGTTTGATGCTGTTAGTGTTTTTATCTAGTCATTTGGATTCAGGTGAAAAAAAAATATCCCTAGTATATATAACTTGAAAAATTAATATTAAATGTCAAACAAACTCCAAATATTTTTAAGCTTCTGTGCAATCCAGAGATATATTTGAAACTATTTAAGTTTTATAATATGTGGAACATACTATGTCATACTGAATTTAATAGTATAACATTTCTTAATTAACTCAGCGTTGCAGAAGATCACATAACAATTTTCAGGTATTGTGTAGTTTATTGTAGCTATAAAATTTATTATTGCCATATTAAAAGAAGACAGGAAGCCTAACTAATAGCTGCTTTAAGGAGATCTTTTAACTGCAGTATTACAAAGATTGTTCAACTAAAAAGTCTGTTCAGAACTTGAACTGTAATTTGCTTTGAAAACTGTCCTGCATGCTGAGTGAATTCATAATTCTAAATGTTTGTTTCTGCATTTCAAACAGCATAGTTTACTATATTGATGAAGTAGCCACAAGGTAATTTTTACATTTCAGCAATGGAGATATTATCATAATATCCAAAAGGCACATACTGTGCTGCCATCTGCTTATTTTTACTTATTAAACTGAATGTAAGATCAAACTTTTTCAAAAATATGTTATTTAAAATATTTATCATCACCAAGCGTCTGTGCACGATAAATACGGATTTATTTTTAGCTTATAGAAATGTTTTTTCTCAAAAAATGTTTTTGATAATTATGTTTTGTACTGTGTTCTTAACCCTTAAACACAATGTGCTTTGCTCTTTTTTGTTTTACAACATTGCTTTTGTTTTTAAATTTGGTTTGTTTGCCAGCACATATTGTACAGTGGAGAAAAAAACCACCACTTTAAAAAAAAAAAAAACCACCAAATGTCAAGGAGAGAATAAATGAAGGCTTATGAGAGGAAATCTTGTAGAACCTAGGACAGAATAACATCTTCATTCATCATGGGACTTCTGCTAGTGGAAAAGGAAGGATTGAATATATATATGGATGTGTTGACGGACAAAAAGGCCAACAAACCTGACTGCTTTCAAATCATATCTGTGGGAATCAGTCCATCAGAACTTCTCCACTGAACTGACATTTTACTTTCCAAACCTTCTAGCAACATCTGAGGATTTTCTTGACGACATGCTATTTTTATTTGGTGTTTAATGTATACCTCAAATACAACATTTTCTCCATGACCCTCCAAATGGATAGTTTCTACTTCACCTCCTTTTTTCTTAGTACATAAAGTTATTTCAATCCTTATGAAAAGACAAACTTATGATTTACTGTCATGACAACTCCTTGAAAAAAGAATAGTTTTCTTTTGTCAGATAGTTTACTGATTCAGTGTAAGGTACAGAAAAATATGTGTTCCCAAGAGTTGATTTTCTGACTTACTGCTCGAAAACATACTTTGATTTCATTACACATGTTTGTGGTGTGTTCTGCCTTTTCTATAGATGTCCCACAGTAAAAGGAAAAATAACCCCAACACTGATAGGCTAGGTACCTATCTGCACTTCAGAGTGAGACCAGGACTGACAATTTCTGGAAAACATTTGGTTTTGGTTCAGGGCCAAAAACGGAAATCTGTAATGGCACAGTGAAGTATGCACATTTCATTGATAAGACACATAAAGCATTCATAGATTTACTTCAGATTGTCTGTTGTGTTTCTGTAAACCATCAGAGTACCATTCCTAACCCTTTACCAGGGAGACATAGAGATTTATGTTAATAACCTTAAAATTATTTCCAGAGTGATAGCACATAGCATCTTACAGATAGCATAATTTTTTCAAATTCTGTTCCAGCTCAGATATTTTCTGACATAGTGCTGTTTGCATCTACTGCTGTATAGGATGTCCTGGAACTTCTGCTTAGATCAAGCAGATGAAGCTTAGGACTTGCAGGAGATGTTATGGAAGAGCAGGTAGAGATGGGAGCCATATTATGACGTTTCTTGAATGACACTAAGTGCTAATGTGTAGGCACCTGAATTACATCCCTGATGAACAGATGCATGCTAAGTTCTTAGATGTTAATTCAAATGCTCAAAGTTGATTGTGAACATTGATTTTCAGGAATTAACAAAATAACTCTTCCTGCTTCCTCTGTCTTTTTGATCTCTGTTTTAAAAAGAACAAAAAAAACCCTACCACACTTAAGGTTTGTCAAAAGCATCTGGTTCTGGCCAAATTCTGCCCTGACTTTTCCAAAAAGTTTAAAAGCTTATTCTTGCAGGGTACCTATCTCTATTTCTTGTGTCATAGTCATAGTGAATCTTTCCTGCAGTTTACATTTCTGAGTATGGCTATATTTCAGCTCAAAACGTTTGTACAAGGAAAGAAGTTTTTGTTGAGGTCTTGAAAACTCACTTTCTTGTAAGTACCAGCAAATATGGTACTCTGCTTTTGTATAGTAAAAACCAGAAGCGTAGTAAGTGCATGCTTCTCTGTTCCAACAATGGTAGCTATTCAGACAGATAAAACACACATTTCTCCTCTTTTCAAGTCTTCAGTTTCCAAGTCTGAGCTTGGAATCACCAGCTGTCATTACAAATTACTGTCACTCAAATGGATACCTGTATTAAAATCATTCACTTCTTTAAAAATTACTTTCTAGTGATTTACAATGCTGAAAAGCCAATGTGATGTCCTTCATCACTATCTTCATAAAGCAGTTGGATTTATTTTGTGGAAATACTTATGTTTTCTGATTGCACAAAAAAAACCCTGAAATTGATCTTCAAGTACTAATTTTAGTGGAGAACAGACATTTTTAATGCTAGAAAATAAAGATCATTCCTCCCTGTATCTTCCCTCACTCAATTAAGCAGCTCTACCTTGGTTCTCTTCCCTCCCTCAGTTAATCAATTTTACTACTTCTACTCTTACCCAGTAAGGGCTTTCTTGCATAAATCTTGTCAAACTACAAGGGAGTAATTTGGCTCCAGTTAGCAGAAACTGATACTTGTTTTACCACCTTTCGCTTTCAAATATTTTAACGCTACTTTCCCGATCCAACAGTTAATTTTTAAGTGATGAGCAATTATGGCAGATGCTTGGAAGAATTACTAGGGTTCTTCACTCATTAGGGTCTCCCATCCTGGACCTGGATGGTTTCTTGGCTGTGAGGAAGGTCCTGGATAGAGATCTTCAGTCATAGAGGATCTTATGAGTTTTTCAAACCTGTCTGCATTCCCTTGCATACTATTATCTAGCGGATATAATATCCTAATTATGCAACAGGTATACTGAGGGTCATATCTTTTAGGGACCTAATACTTTCAAATTATCTAAAAAGGCAAGGAATCTGCTTTCCTTATCCAGCCTTGAATGTGTCAACCTTAATAGCTTCTTCAACTGCTAACAGTCATTTCATCCTCATTGTTTCTAATCAGTTTTTCCTTTAAACTCACAAATTGATTCAACAGCTCTGTGTCTACACTGGTCATGTAGCACTCAGTAAGTAATGAAACACTTAGTAATGAAAGCTCACAAAATATTTCATTTTATTCCTTTCTTGGTTTTTTCCCCTGCAAGTATTTTCCTTATATTCTTATTTCTTAAGTGTTATATAATTATGTTTCTGTAGAAGCAATATCCTCAAATTTTTAGGGGAAGAAGGTATTTTGTCTGAGTAAACTGTCAAAGATTATAAAATATTTTTATATTTATCTTTACATTAAATGCAAGTCTTCTGTGCTCAGCTTCCCTACTCCTTATACTCTGCATAAGCATACATTAATCCAATCTGTGTAAACATGACTTTTAAACCCTTGCATTATTTTTTTCAGGTCCCACTTTTATAAGCTTTTGAAAGAAACATGAACTGTAAGACTGAGAAGGCATTTGTGATAATTTAGAATAATCTTCTGCATGGAGGGAGTTTATCTGAAACAGTACAACTTAAATTTTTATGATTGATTGTCTGTTTTTAAAACAAAATCTCCAACAAGAAATATTTTATGACACCACTAAAGATATTCAGTATTTTTTTACATGTTATAGTTAAAAAGTGCAGTTGGTTTGTAAGTTAAGCTGACTTACTCATGTTTCTTTATGGGGAAAGTGTAATACTGTGAGTAACTTTGAATATGGTTTTGTTTCTAATGACAGAACAGAGCTGAAAGGGATGACACTGCTGTGTTTTGTAGTTCTTGATGCCCACTGTTTTCACTAATTATCAACAGACAGCTGGGACCTCTAGAGATTGCCTAGTCCAACTGCTCCTGCTCCATTCCTGATGTTATCTGAGACTTCAAAATTAAAAACTGTTATTACAAAATCTATACCATTGAGGACATGCAAAGTTACTGTTCAGCCTCTAAGGAGGTTGATTTATGCTGCTCTTTTTTATTCTTTGAATGTTATTAATTTAATGTCACTAAATATCTTGTGCCCTTTCAGGTGATCAACTTCCCTAAAACACAAGCTTCTAAAAAGTAATATGGTACTAAAGTACAGGGTGATACAACCTGTAATCTGCCCCTTCCAGAGGGAGAAACTGGTCTCTGGAAATTCTTGTATATAATGTGCCAGCATTAATTGTGTTAGAGATATCTATTGCAGGAGGATTAGCCAGAAGAATTTAGCAGAGTGGACACTGCAAATAGGTGATCTAGGCAGTTCCATGACAGGAAGAATTCCAACAGCCTCTTGCCCTTTTCAGATTGTCAAAGCACACCCATTTTATATTTTGATAAAAGGGAAGAAAAGTATATATTGCTGTAAGGGAAAGGTGAAGTTCTTACTGTAGAGAGGATGAAGTGGGTTACTAGGTAAGTGGATGTACCATGCTTAACAGTGTTGTGGAAACAGAAGGGAATGTTTGGTCTTTTTTTTGGCAGTTCTCTAGCCTGTCTGCCAAAGTCTCCCTGCCATATTTTATTTGGTCATTGACCTTTAAACACCACTAGCATATGAATAATCTCTCTAGAGCCTTAGGTGTTTGGGTTAAATTGGTTTTCATTGAGTTTTGCTGTTCTACGTTTATTGGGTGGTCTGTTTTGTGGGTTGCTTTTTTTGGGGAGAGGGTCACAGAGTGCTGGGGCAGAGCGGACTGTATGCATATACATTGTTTAATTGATTTTGTGCTCTTACTTGGTAATGTAATCTAAAATGTGTATTTAACTAGATGCACTGAGTTTGCTAACCAGCCTGGTCAAGCAGTGTTCTTGCTTTCCCTTTCTTCTCAACTTCAGCAAACTCCTTCCCTCACACAGTGTGGAGTGGACTGATAGATACTTAAACTCTTTATTTTCTTGAGATTTCAGGGTTTTGTAATGGACTTTCTTTAAAGCCTGATTCAACTCACATTGGAGTTGACACCTCTGAAGAGTCAACTGTGTTGCAAAGCAATGCTCTCCTTCCACGTAGGCTAATGTTTTGTATTTCTCCAAGATCCATTAGTTTGGTCAACAGTTTCACACACTCTCTTTTTGCTGCTACCAGAATTAATTCCTGTTTTCTTGCATAATCTGCACACTCTTCATGAAAGATAGCCTTCGCAATAAACTATTTTTAAAAACAGTTTACATTTTCTGCACCAAATCATGATGTTTCTTTTTTGCCCTGCTATCCTAATACAACATAAAAGCAAACACTTCAGTCATTTGTAGTATTAGTAACATGACTGTAGTCCATTCTTAGAATATTGGGAAATGTTTTTACTGAGAGAGCAGATTGAATAACAAAGCCATATGCATACAGGCAAGTCAGATCATATGAAAATTGCACATTTTTAGGTACCTTGCATTTGAGTTTTGGAAACTGATGAATGAGAGTTTTAGCACTGGTTAGTTTACCAAAATTAGTAATTCTGGAAACTATGATGAGACACACAGCTACATCCACATATGAGGGACATGTATTTAAATTTCATAGTGTGATTTTAAGTACAGGTTATATTCTGGGAACCCCTTTTTCAAAAGATCCATGTCTAGATCTCCAACTTGCACAGCATAATAATAACTATATGAAGTTAATCAGTGGAATCTAGTCAATCAGAAGTTTGGCTCATGAGTGCTTGGCATCTGCTTTTCTTTTTGTTTTGTTTCACTAGAAGTGGTTTATCCTCGTAAAGTTAATGGAAGGATAATCTGTCAAGATGTATAGAGTTCCAATCTATGATTCTACATATATAGAATCTACGTATAGAGTTCCATTTATGATTCCGGAATTTCTCGAGGCAGTTATTTAGAATTGGAGGGGGGCTACAATTGGAAGGTATTGTTATAAGGTTATTATTTTTTATACACCTTTTCCAGGACATTTCCTTTTGTACACTCTTATAGATAGACCATTGGGCTCAATAGGCCTTTGTTCTGATCCAGTACAACAGGTCTTGCTAAGCATGTGAATTTTTAAGAATAGCTGATCTTTAAACCGTAAGGACTTCTTAACCTTAATTCCAACAAAATAGGCATTTTGTCATAACATCGTTTGCATTCTGCTGAAATCCACAGGAACAAAATTGCTTCACCGCTGTCCTCCACTTGGAATCCTAATAAATAAACAATACATTTGGCAGTGAGTGCTTTCTTAATCTCAGTGACTGGTGGTAAAATAAGAGGTGGCCTGTAATCAGGAAGATATTTTTAGTTAAAAGAACTGCTGCACAAAGTGCGATGTTCAGCGCCATAGTGTCAGAAGCAAATCATTATTGATTCTGACCTCTCTACATTATGCATCTTACTGATCAACTCTCTGATAGTGCAGCTCTGTCAGACACTGAAGCATGGGATTCAGAGTAAATAGACCTGCCAGAGCAGGTTTCCACCATGATTGGATCAGAGCCTGGGAGTCATTCTGTGATTTCTTCACCATAAAATCCTTTGCAGTGTCTGTTCAGCTTTGCAAAAGGAAGTTAAACATATCCTGCTATGCAGCAATATTACAGTTTTTACTTGTTGCTTAATGTTTTCACTGATGCCTTCTTCATCATCCTCTGGGCACAACCATTTTAGTATTTCAAACCATCTGTTAAATTAACATACTTTGTAAGAAAAATATGCTTTCATAGCTCCTGTTCAGCTTCTTTTAAAAAGTGCACATTTGCAAGTTGTGTAGTGTCTATGGTGGCTGCTTTGAAAGCCCCATCAATTAAGATTTGTGAATATTGAACAATTTGGTTCTCATGATTCTGTAGATATGAATTGATTAAAACCGAGGTGGTGTCACTTTTTCTTTCAGCTTCAGAGAAATTTGATATTCAAGCTTAAGGACCATTTTGCATTTAAAAGATGTATGTGGAGGTTATTCATAATGCCCTCCCTCTCAAAAAAAAAGCCTGGATTAATTCATTTGGTCTCCAAGACAACAGCCATGGCTTTCTTAAGTCAAACAAAGCTTCTAATTAATGTCATTTAGGTATCTGCAGGCATTATTGCTTATCCATGGTCTTCTGTGTCTGATCTATTTGAAAGAATGGCTATGTTCTCTGAACAAAGGAAAAATATGTCCGTAGTGTGAAAGTAACTGAACAGATGAAAGCGACAATAATGACAATTTTTTTTTAAAAAAAAAGCGATAGTGGGTTTTTTTAGTTCTCTTCATACTGCTGTTGATAAGTGAAAATGGGTCCATTACACTCCTGTGTATCAGTTGCCGTTCTGTATAGTGCTGAATGACCATCATGTTTGATTTTCTATGAGTTTTCCTTAGGGTTTTGAGGGAACCTCTATTACCTTGCTTAGATTCTTGTGAAAGAGATTCATTGTCAACATCTGGAGTACATATCCAGAATATTTCCATTGTTTCCTTCCTTGTGTGCAGCAGACAAAGTGGTGTTGTGGGTGTTTTTCCTTTGATTGCTTTGTGGGACTTTGCAGAGAATGCCTAGAGGGTTGGTTGGAGGCTTTTTGTTTGCTTTTTCTTTTGTTTTGTAGCACACTGATTGCCTGACAATGTCATTTGAATGTATTGCTTTCTCATCTTACTTGGATTGGCAAAGAAGTGTGATAGTTGTTTTTACCTGGTTTGTTGGAGATTTTTTGCTATCAGTTATCTTGTGATTCTATAGTTAAGTTCACTGTAAAAAAAGTTTTTCTGTTGTGACATTGTTTATTATGTTTGGATGGTGTAGGCACTTAAGAAGATAATTCAGTGGAGTATACTAGGGTGGCAATGCAGCACTGCTGTAGTTTACGGTCTTAAGTGCTCTCACTCATTCTAGGTCATAGGAGTCCTAAATTGAATGTATCAGTTTTATGTCCCTTGAGTTATGTTTTATTTTCTGTGACTCTCAGCTTAGATCAGTGTGTTGCATTCAGAATATAGAAATTTATCAGAAAATAACCCCCCTTGCTTTCCAGCTGGTCTTAAGGCATCAGCTGGGTGTCTCTGGGCTTAATTTCTGATTAGAACCAATTCGGCACTGTAAATCCAGTCACATTCAGTAAGATCCCAGATGCACAAATAGAGTGGGTTACACTATAACTATGGTCTCATTCACGATGACAGATTCACAAATAGTGAGATTTAACCAATTTGACACTGTAAGTGTGGTCAAGTTCAATAGGAACTTTGATGAACACAGATTCACCAATACTGCGATTTATTGATTTTTTTAGATTCCTTGTGATAAATTCACTAGACCTGAAAAATATAAATGTGCAGCATTAGGTTCCCTGGTATACTGCAATGCAGTTGGAGGTGCAAATCTTACCAAAGAGGTGTCCCGGCTTTGGGAAGGAGAGAGGAGCAAGCCCATCGACTTGTCTGCAAGGTCATCATATTCTAATCCTCTACTGTTGAGGATTTCAAATGCGAATTTATATACTTTTGGGATAAGTGGAGGTGAGACTATAGTCAAATATTCTGTTACTGCCATCATAAATAGGTGGGGAGGGAGCCAATTTATATGTAAGTGAGGGATATTGAGAGTTACAAAGTGAGAGATTACAAAGACTGTGGGTCTTGTGCAGGGGTGGAAGATAACCTTAGTATTGCTCACACTTCCAAGTGCCTTATTCCAGTGATAAGGGTCATCCAGCCTCTGCCTGATAACCTGTTAGCCATCTCAGCATGCTATCATGCCCAAGGAAATCCCATCACCACATATTTCATGGCATATCTCATGGCAATCCCTGTACCACATATCTCACAGCATATCTAATGGCCGTAGGCCTCATTCCTACACAGTGTCATAAAGCACATTTAGAGTCTTCTGAAAGATAGATATTTACCAGTCCAAAAATGTATAGCTTGTTTGGACAACTGATCTTTGAAGAGGAAAGGTGAGGGAGAAACTACATATGGATGTCAGCAGCCCAGTTCTTGGAGTAGAGGAAGGAAGCTGAGCAATTTCCCAATTGCTCCCTTTCTTCACACAAACGCAAAATTTGAAGGCCACTTCAAGGCATAGTGATTATCATGATTCTGGATGCTATAAAATCATTTGAGATTGGGGAGATGAAGGATACAGCATAGCTCAGAATCTGATGGTAATTTAGTACAGCTGATAGTTTTCTAAGGCATAGGGAAGGCATACGCCTTCACTTTTATACACACACCTTGCAGATTGCCATGAATAGGCAGTTCAAAATAATATCCTGTAAAAGACATACAGAAACCCTCATTGTTTACCCTTGTGAATGTATATAAACGTGAAATTCCGTTAAAATGGGTAAGGAAATACTGGAGTTAATTTCCATTTCTGAAGGGTCCCTTTTCCATTTGTGCTTGCTTACTGGTTTCTTTTTTCAAGGCAAAATAGTGGATTCTGTTTGTTGAAGTTTTTAACTGCTCTACACTCACCCCACTCCAGTGAAGCCATGTATGTCCATACAGGAGGGCTTTGCCTCTTTATTACTTCCTCTGATGTGAGCAGCAGCCCATGGAAAGGACTACAGTGAACCATATAACATCATTACTATTAATAGGCTCACAAAGCACACTCCATGAAAATACACTAGTTCAAGACTGGAAAAAAAATATAGAAGTTTTACCTCACCTCATTCAAATGATGAATGAAAATTCTGAACCATTTCTACAAGACAGATGAACATTCTGAACGGAAGAAGGTTGTTCAGGCAGACTGCATGTGTGAAACCTATGGTTATGAAAGATGACTGCAGTATCTTTCTGTATCAGTATTAATGATGCTTAAAATGCATTCATGAAGATACACATCTGCTTACAGATATAGACAGATTTGAAGGCAGGTCATGCTTTGTGGCTTTTTTCTTTAACTAATAGATTAGTGGAAGTGGCTGCCATAGTTCAGCTTCATAACTTCGCTAATGTAAATTGAAAAAGTTTGGTTATCATTTGACAAATGTTCCTGTCTACATCAAATCCTCTGAACCATTTTAATTTTGATCCAGAGATGTGCCAAAGTACCTGAGAATAATTTCGGCAGCTGGTGAACTGTTACCCACTAGTTCACAAATAGAACTTTCACCTCTTCCTTTCTTTCCACTTCAGTGAATTTGGATAGAAAAACTGATAGCACAGTGGGTGAGACTGCTACCCTAAAATGTTTTACTTACTTTTTAACATGCTTTTGTATTGTAGTCACATGTGTACTGACATACTTCTATGGTATGCTACTGAACTGCTGAGGTGGTAATATAATATCAAAAAATACACAGTATTAATTTTAACTGGTGATGAACTGCTCTATGTGAGCTGTGCTTTAGCGTTCTCTTGGTAGACCAGTTCTGGGTGACATTTTAGATTGTAGAGCTTCTTGACTAGCAGAAATGCTATGAAAACCTGACAGCTTGGGAAGCAAACACAAGAAGCTGCAGTGAAAAATTTCTGATTCCATGTCCTATTGGCATTCCCAAACCTTGACCCAAGAGAACTATAGCTGTTATCAATACATGGTAAGCTGAGAGCAAGATGCATGTGGCTCCTCATGGGGCAAAGGAAGGCTCTAAGCACTGAAATTTGTGTAGTGAACATTAAAATCACAGTGCTCTCAACTCTGACCCTCAAGCTCTCTGCCTGGTTGTGCTGCAACTTCTTGTGTAGCATGTACTGGAGTATTGTTTCTAAGGTATATAATTTTATTCTATCTACCATTTAACATATTGTTGTATTGGATACTGTCTGATGAAGATTTCATGCGTGCAAGTATTTATAGTACATGGACCAATGAAAAAAGCCTTCTGTCCAATTAGTTCTTATCAGACTAGAATAGGTACATTATGATTAAAATTTTCAGTTAAGTTACAACATACTTATATTGAGAAAAAAGCAGTAACATATATCCTAATTGTCAGTGATTTGGGCTTGAAATCATTTGAGGTAAATTTTGACAGACACATCTTGTGGAAACAATTTTTCAAATGTTGCATTGCCTTCAAACAATTAGCATTAAATTGAAGGATATTTATTAAATGAAGTTTAGACTTTCAAAATAGCCTATAAGTTAGGAAAGGAGTTGCATGAAGAAATATCTAGAGTAAATGATGCTGGTACTGTCCACCTCTTCAGCAAAATATGTCAAGCTCAAACAAACAGATAAAATTGTCCAGCCTTACAGCAGATTGAAAGTAATTCTTCATGGACAGCAAACAGAAGCAGCACAGATTCTTCCAAGTATAAAATTATATTGTGGCTACAGAGATGAAACTGCTGCATATGATGGGATTCTTTACAAGGGCACTGCTTCAAAATCTCATGTAACGCAAAATACTGCTTTGCTGCCAAATGCTAAGTGTAGGCTGTAGTGAGTCTCTGTATATCAAGAGCAGTTTGAAATGTTTTGTAATGTCCAGGCATGAATAGTGGAAACAAATGTTAGGTCTCTAAACGGAATCTGATGTACCCAGAAAGTAAAGCGTAGAGCAAGCAAAGTCTATTAATTTCCCCATTAAACTGGGTCCACATCTCTTACAAACTGAGTTTATTAAACAGAAAATGTTACCCAGTAAAGCAATAGAAATAGTTAAAAATAAAAAGAGAATACAAGAGAATTAACAGTTATCATTACAAAGATGCTATATAAAACACAATATAAAGAAAAAATTGCTTATCCTGAAATTTCAGGTGAATTAGGTAACAGCAAATAGCTCACTGTTTAGCAAGAATTTATTCCAATACCTCTCTTAGATATGTCATTCAAGTATTTCCTGTCAACTTCTTACTACATATAGACAAATGAATTAAGGAAATATTAAATATTGCATTTGGAAATACATTAAAATTAATGAATTAAATGGCAACTTTTATGCAACAGAATATCTTAGTCAGCTTTATGAAATTTGCCAAGCTTTATTACAATATTGTATGAACTCTAGGGATAGAATGAGCAAATATCAATCTAGCCTTATTACAATATTGTATGAACTCTAGGGCTAGAATGAGCAAATATCAATCTAGTATAAATTATATACTTGGAACTTCTTTTATAACATCCAGCCATTTGTGGTCATATAAATGTATCTAGTCTCAACTTAAAAATATAAAGTGATGACAAAGCCACAATATTTCATTATAGTTTTTTTCTTTAGGCAACTCATCTCTAAAAATATTTATTCTACTTTTGTAGTTGTCCAAACAAACAGAAAATTTAGCAGCACCGGTCTCTTATTTGTGTCTTCATCCACTTGTCCTCCTGTAAAAGACAAAAGAAATAGCTAAAAGTTCTTACTTACTGTATGCGAATTCATCTCATCATAGGGATTGCTTCCTGTTTATTCTTCAGCTCTATAAAAGGATACATTTATTTTTCAGGCCACAGCCTGAATTGTATCTTAATTTTTCATCACAGTTCTCTCATGTAGAAAATGTTCATGTTATTTCTCTGCATGTCATGTTATGGACTGCTATCACCACTTTACTGATTTAAAAAGGATCAAATATAATTTTGGGTCATCATCTAAGTTTATTGGACTGTTGGAGAATTAGGCAATGTTTTTTCTTAAGTATTATGAGGGTGTGGTGTGTTGACTTTGATTGCCAAACTCCACCCAGCTGCTCCCTTGATTCCCCTCGTCAACAGGAAATGAGGAGGGGGGGAAAGGTGAAAGAGCTCATGGGATAAGATAAGGACAGGGTGATCCCTGACAGTAATTATTGCCACTGACAAAATGGACCCGACTTGGGGAAAATTATTTTCATTTGTTGCCAATTAAGAGGAGTTGGAGGGTGAGAAAAAAGGAAAAAAACCTAAACCAGTGGCCCTCCAGTCCCCCTTATTTCCAGGCCCACTTTTAGTCTGTCATTCCCAACAACTTTTCTCATCCTCCACAGAGGGGTACACAGGGACGGCAGTGAGGGGCTGTGGTCAGCCTATGGCAGCTCCTCTCTGCCTCTTCTTCCTCCTCACACTTTTTCCTGCTCCGGCCTGGAAGATTCCCATGAGCCGCAGGGAAACACCTGCCACACAGGGCTGGGGGGTCATACCTGCCTGCCGGGGTCTCTCCTGCTCTTCTCCCACTCTCCCCTTGGGGCTCAAAGGGCTGTTTCTCACATGGTTCCTCTCACTCAGCCCTGGCTGGTAGGCAGCATTTTGCCCTCCCTTGACCAGGCCTTCCCCATGGCTCTTGCCCACCCACTCATGGCTGAGGGGCTCAGCTGTGGCCTGAGGTGGGGCCACTTGGAGCTATCTGGACCTGTCTGTCTGGCATGGTGCAGCCCCAGCACCCCTGCCCATTGCTGCTGATGCTGCTGCCAGCACCTGGGCAAGTAAAATCTGATAGAGAGGCATGAAATCATGACTGAATCCACCATCTGTCCTTTTCTTCCTCAGCTCTGTGCTGTGTTACCTCTCCATTGTACAGGACACACAGGTATGGACTGGAAAACAGAATGAGGTGTGTTTTAGAGAATTTTAAATTTTTCTTTTGTGGCAAAAAAAGAGGATTTGTTGATACATTTAGCAGTTTGCTCTGGATTACTCTAACTAAAAGTAGAGTAAAAATAAGATTTAGTGAGTTGTATTGTTAATTGTTGGGAAGTTTATAGACTAGTGTTAGGTTTTGGTCAAGGTGTCTCTATTTTACCTTGACTGCACACTTTTAATCTCCTGGGTCTGTGTGTTAAGGAGTTGACAACTGAAGAAATAGAATCATACAGCTTGACGTTGTTGTTGTTGTTTATACTGATAAAATATTTAAATTGCCTGAAGACACAATAAAAAAGAAGTTGAGGCAGGAAGCAAAGACAAAGAATATCAGGTCATGGGAGCCTCGGGTTTGAGTTTGCTTCACGGAGACTCAAAGAATTGTTCCCTGAAGGTTTAATCAGACAGTTACCTACTGCCATGGCACCTGGGAGTCAGAGAGGGTGCTGGCAAGCCCAAGGTTGAATTATCCTTGGTTGCTTTGGCTAATTAATTTTCCAAAGAAAATTCTGTAAAGTATGAAAATAAAGCGTGTTAATTCTGCACTGATAAAAGGACATAATTTCAGAAAGCTTTTATATTGAGACTAAAGGCTGAATGAGGATTAAGGGTACAGGATTTCATGGGGTGTGTTTTTTTTGATAGGCATATCATATTTGAATAAGAAGTGCCAAACAGAGCCACAGGAATATATATCTGTGGGGTAATTCTGCTGTCCTAAATAAAAAGAAGTCATCCTGGAAACACCTTCAGCACGATTAAGACTGATCAAGTTAACTAGATCCACAGTCTTATTTTTACATATCATACTTTTGCAAGGATGTAATGATACCTGCTAAAAAGCTGTTAAGGTGGCCTGTCAGTTGTGGCTGAAACTGTCTGTGGCTTGTACTAGAAATGTCTCTATTTATTTTTTAAAATGACACTTGCTGCTTTTTGTAATATCTCTTATTTTGGAAGTTAGGTGATTTTTTAAATGGAGGCAAAACTACAAAGCCATTGGCTTTCTCTACAGAGGACAGATGTGCTGTGTATTGCAACATAATATGATGAGAACACAGTACATGAATTAAAAACTTACTTAAATTTGATAGGGAATTTTACATTGTGGAATCATACCCATGTTATAATTGTCTGCAGAAAAAATCTTGCCTGAAGAAACAGACTATATGAAAAACCATGCTACTTTTAACAAAATTGTATATCATTGTGTCTAGTTAACTTAGATGATGAGGGCTATGTCTTGGAATGCTCACATTTACAGCATATAAGGTTTCCATAAATCTTATCACAATTATTATTGTTGCATTGCATATTGATTGTCATACATGCAGCATTCTCAGGTGATGTGTAGTGAGAAGTGTTTTCCAGATTTTGTCAATGAATCCTTAATAGAATAAATATTATATAAAAAGGGTGGAGAAGGAGAGAAAATGTGTGTATTTCTCAGTAATTTCTATGAATATAACTTTTCTTGACTCCCATCACTCACTCCTGACTCACTGGTGTTACTGGACTCTCTCTGGTAAACCAGAACATTCTGAGGATGCTGTAGTTCAGCTTCAGATTTTAAAATAGTTATTCTCACATGTTTCACTTCCAAGTGGAAAAACATGAAGTTAACCACAATATTATTATACTTTATCAGTTTACAGTGCCTGTCTGTCTATATCCTGATAAACAGAAAGGACAAGAAGTGGTCCCTGATTCTAGAGTTGAGTAGCACAGACTCTTGTGTCCATGCTGCCTGGGGCTCACTGTCCCCAGAATAGATTGGCCATGTCCACACTATACAACACGGGATATCAGTAAGTTCTCCTGTGGCCCTAAAACATAACTGTTATTTTGGTATGTATTTTTCAGTTCATTGTGTGAATGAATGTGAGACTTTGTTATTGCCCACCATGGTGCTTTCTGCAAAACACATTTGTAGTCTGCCATAGACCCGAGATATGGCATGAAAGCACACAGAGGGTTTGAAGGCACAAATGTAGTAGAGCTGGAGGACTCTGGACACTGGTTGAAACCAGTGAAAATTAAGGTAGTCTCATCCCTTTGGCTTATTGACTTGTGCGCAGACGATCTCTGTTGTTGAGATTCAGAACAGAGCTGGGGAGCAATCTGTTAATTACAGAACAGTCAGGAGCACTGTGCTTGGTCTCATTCTTTGGTTTTCTCTTGTTTAGAGGTGTGCATATGTACACGTAGTCTCTGAACTGGCTTCCTTTACCTTGTATATTTCGGAAACCTTGTATGGATTACGTTCAGTATTGGTTTTTTCTTTTCCACTGATCAGCTCACGCTTCTCAGTTTCTGGAACTTTAAGTCTGAGAGTATTTTTCTACCTACCTAATCAGTCCTGTAGTTTTGTCCCTTTATATTTTTTGTATCCCATTTAACCAATCTAATTTGTCATTAAAATTTTTATTGATAGCATTTTCTCAATGCCTCTATGATAGAACAATTGAATTCTGTCAACTTAATTTTATATTCTGTTGACAGCTTCCTTGTGCTAGTAAAGACATCCTGGAATCAATATATAACGTTTCACTGCCTTTCTACATGAATGATCCCAGAATTAGATTTTATATTTGACGTGGTTTTGACCCACTCTAAACAATCTATTTCCTGCAAAAATTACAGATGTCAACATTTTAAGTTTTATCTTCACTTTTGCATATCTTGCATGCCCTGCAGTAGGAAAGGTACCCATCAGGTAAGCTAAAGCTTTCCTCTGTATTGTGGGGTAAATACTGCAATGGAACTACAGCTATGTTATTGACTTGCATTGAGGGGTTTAAAATTACCCAGAGCTCAGTTCTACTCAATATATAAAGAATGTACCTCTCTTCTGAATATTTCTTGTAAACGTTTTTCTGATTGTACACTGTATGGTGTCTGTATGCCTTGTTTCATTTTCAGGTCTTTCAGTACTTGTTCACATGCTTTTGCAAAATTGTTTTTACCTTTGCAAAGTATGTCTTTACTTCCATTGCAAAAAACCTGCTCAGGTCCATTAAGTTCCATATTAAGTGTATTTTTAACCCGAAAACATAGTTTATCTGCATTATGAAGACACTGTGGATATACTAGTGAATTTCTTTTGCCCTGTTTATTACTATGTATCTTTGGTATTTCCATCTGATTTGCAATTGACAGTTTTTGTCTTCCTACCAAACTTATAATATGGCACAACACTGCTCTGCAGCTTGTAAAATTTTTATTTCTTTATTTAAAGTCTTCGACAGTTCTCTTCTGAGTTTGATGATCCCAGTTAGGATCTGAAAAAAAAATTAGATTTCAGAAGCCCTCTATATACAACTGTGATTAGTTGATCTAAATGCTGATATAAATAGCTGTGAAGGTTTTCTCCATTTAAAATTAAATGCAAAATAGTATGTATGAAGTTTATTTTGTTCCTTGCCTCTCCATAGGACAGCCTGAAAACTGTGTCCAAAATTTTAGCTTGACTTTCACTACTTTATTCAGGGAGAAGGAGGAGAGAATAAAGTATTGTGTTTTCAAATAAGGCAGGCTGAGAGAGTTTTCTAAGAAGATCTGGGGGGAGAAAAGTACCAAAAAATTTTTAAAAGTTGAAATTATAAAAAGCAAAATTAAAGATAGTGTTCTTTGCTTGAGACATGTGATTGTAGACTGTTGAATTCATGCCAGAAAACCAACTATGCACTTATTCCCTGGTGATGGTTTCTTGCTGTGTTTACTTTTTAGTGGCTACAGATATCTACATGAACAGATTTAATGCATGCTTAAATCTCTTTTGGTCATCTGTTGAGCTCCTCAAGAGCTCCAGTTGTAACTGAGTGTTGCTCTTTGATTTTATTACCTGTAATTTTCACCTTTTTGCTTTATGAATCACTGTTCTTCTTCCTTGTGAGCTTCTGCTGTCATGCAGGTACAAGAAGTACATTCCTAGATGCTTTTTAATAGGGAGTTTGTATTTGAGCTCATAACTACAATGAGCCTTTATCTCTCAAAACCAGGAAGCTTTTAAAAAAACAGAAGAAACAGAAAGGGAGCAAGAATTATGAGTCTCTCATAACTTAAGAACCAAATAACCCAAACCCAGCTAATAACAAGAATTACCATACCAAAAGTTTTCCTAGACATTAGTTTTACCCTACTGCATGCAGGACTCTCTATTTATATGACAGCCTTAGCTGACTCTTAGGTAACTCCTATTATGATTCAGTGTAGACAAAATGAAGTTTAAGAACATACAACTGCTGCATTTTGTTGTGGGTATTTCAGTGAAAAGTAATAGTAAGCTTTTGCTGAGAGCTAAGATGCTCCCACAAAAAACAGCAACAGCAAGAAGTGTTTTCATGAATCAGCCATTTTGTTAAAAACAAATTATAGCAGAATAGTGTTGACAAGATCCATTTCAGCTGGGTGAAGATATCAGGTTGCTTATACTGATTGATCAATGACCTATCATGGTACAATAAATCTGTGAGCGACAGGATGGCTATGGCTGACCCTATAGTATGTCTATGAAAATACATAACTTATTTTCTACATTCTTGATTTGATTTGGGGAGCGTATAAGACTTAACAACAGGTGGATCAGGAATCCTTTCTCAGCAGTTATCTGGGAATATAACTGAATATAACTTCTTGTGATAGGAGAGAGCATGTAAGTGATGTATGAATTTTAGAAGCAGGATCATAAGCTGTCAGGCAATGATAGCAGTGTGCAATATTAATATATGCATCTTGCATGGGGAGGTGATAAATGAGACAGCCCTGTGACAAATTGCATAGGCATGTAATAAAGAAGTTTACCGCATAACTCTGCAATTTATCAGATGCCTTTTGCCATTACCTGCCCAATAATCCATCTCTCAGGGATTTATTTTCACAAGCCAAATTCCTCAGCAGCTTGAAACACCCTACTTCTTTTTAAGTTCAGCCTGTCAAAAAAACCAACTTTTCTCCCATTCTCCCTACAGTAACTATGCTAGAAACACATAATGAGCTGACCTGGGTTGTTTAACATTAACAGCTTTGATATACATGAAAATATCCTCAAAATTCTAACATACATTAATTCTGAAAATCAGTTTCCTGCACTTTGCAACAGCCATGTAACTCTTTGTTCTAGTAAAATCTGTTGCATGTATGTTTTGAAACTATTTTACTTTCCTGTATGTTTTTCCTTTCTAGTGCAGTTAGCCATGTACTGCTTCAGCTGTACTTTTGTCGATTTAAAATAAATGCAGTAATACACTTCTTAAGGAATGGGACCAATTAGCATTGCCTACTAAATTAATCTCCCTGAGTTTATTAACACCCCTTCACATCCTACTTAGTCTGAAACACCGACTGTTCCTAATAATAAAATACACTTCCATCTTTCTCCCTGGCTTTTTTTTTTTCACTGAGGAATTATTTCTCAAAAAGCTCAAAGCCACAAGCCTTTATGGATTACTGACTTCAAATGTGTTACCTCATAATCATTACAAGTGAATGTCATTTAACAGGGAACAACATATATTTGAACACAAGATGATCTAAAAATGCTTAGGCAAAGTATAATGTGATTTTGTGGATATGGTCTCTTTGTCATAGAAGTGTAGGTCTTTCTCAAGGTGAGGTTCTGGGGAATTGTTTTAGCATTTACAAAATTCCTCAAAGTATGGGTGATTTTTCCCCCCCTATTTTGAATCACTCCATTTTATACATTTTCTTTGAAGATTCCTAGGCAGTCTGTCATAGTGCCCTGACTGGATGCACAACAGTTCCCTACCGTTAAGTCATTGGTTTTTTGTTTTTAACAAATGATATTGTGACAACTGACTTCATTTTAGAAATTTGTGATAAATGGTTCCATGTCATATTTTAAGAACCAATAGCTCTAATTTATTGTCTGATCAGCTCTGTTGACTCAAACAAAATTTTTTTCAGCTTTGAGTCTGTGAAAAGTTTTTAGCCTCACATTGTTGTCCTCATACAAGATTAAGTGAAGCTCTACAATCTGACAGAAGTTCTTGTGTCTATGAAAGAGATAAAAATTTCCATCATTTTTCCAGCCATTAGACTTGTGTCCCAAAAAAGAGGTTAAAAAGCCCATAGTACTTAGAAGTTCCTATGTTTTTGGATGTTATTGCCTTATTTTTTAAGACAGAGATATACAGATAAAGTTATTTGAAGTCACTTATACATGTTTTATGTCTGCTTTTGAACCCTGTATAGTTGGATTAGTGGAATTGTATTGTTTTGATTTTATGCAACAAATCTCTTAAAGCAAAAGGAATAAAAGCATGTTAGCAAAAAGAAGTTTGAATAAGACTGTTTATATTACTTTCTTTCACTGTTTAGATTTTGTGAATCCTAGCCAAATGCATACTTTGTGTTTTCTGAAATCCTCTACTTTTATATTAAATAAATAATTTTTTAGATTTGTTTGCATTTCTTTATCTGATGCAATGTAGTAATTGTAAGATCTCGTTGAAGGAACTTGCCATCTCCTGGCAATATGATTTACAAATTATAATAGTTTTTCATTTACTTGGTTTGCTGCTTTAGAAACCAGTTACACTTGATTTTATGGGCAGCCATGAGTGGCCTTTCTGGATAACCCACAGTAACTACTCAGAAACTGTGTGTGCCCATGTGGTTTATGTTCAGAAAGATCAAAAACCACAATAATATACATAAGGTAAACACTTCTAAATTGCTTATCTTGAAAGCATTTCAACCAAGCAGTCTTTAAATCTTGCAGTTCAATGTTTGTTTGGTTTCTGTAATAATAACTGTTGCTTCTTGCTGAAAGATATACTGTGTTTAAATGATGGCCCATCACTGGGATAGGGAGGTCACTCTCTCCTCTTCAGCAGAGGTTGCAGTATATAGACATTCAACCAGCACAATGCTAAAAGGTCATATATTGCAGAAAGTTTTAGTATGGAACAGAGAGGCAATAAATCAGGTTTATCCAAGAGTAGGTCATTCTGAATATCTTTGCAACACATAGGCTAAAGCTTGGCAAGATTCTTGACATACTGTTCATCTTGTCTCCCATTTGGCTAGGTCACTGTATTGTAGGTATTTTTATCCCATAATGGTACCAAAATAGCTCCTTCTGGCCAGATATAAACTAAATAGAACAAGGTGTTTTCTGAACTAACTCTTTCAGAATTGCTTTTATGTGCTTACATAGCTTCTTTTAATTTGTAATGTTTAGGCTCAGTATTCCAAATGAGGTTAACTTCTGTGATAGGTGGGCTCCAACTAGCTTTTGAAATTCTGTCTGTAGGGATTCAAAGTCTGCAGTGTTCATAATTCATGAGATGTAGCTGTTGTAATAACATTCTCCTTTTAAAGGCTAGTGAGCATTCATAGAGTTGTGTGCTGCATATGATCTGCAGACCTAGCCTCTTTGTGAAGTCTGGGACTGCTCTCTCCTCTCCCACCTCACACATGGAGTTTCTGCTTTGATATCCATATGTGGGAGAGGAGAGATGGATTTCAATAAAATATAGTGTAGAAACTATCTAAGTTCTGTACTCTGACTGGGAACAGAGTTACAGTATTGTACCCCTGGTTTAGCTTAGCCAAAGACTGAGTGAGTTTCCTGTCTTTTGGGGGGAGTATTAGTATGGGTAGGATCAGAAAATCAAACCAAATTCTCTTGTGTCATAAGCTGTAGTAACTGTTACACCATTCTTGTTCTCTGTCTTGTCAGTTGTAGATAATGAAAGATTTCTGTGTCCTAGGATACAGCTTAGGTTCCTGTCTGCTTCTTAAGATTTGTACATTTTGGTTTATATGTTGGGGGACAATTTAAATAATATGAAGCATGATCTCAAAAATAACTTATTATAGATTTCTGTTAGTGCTACTAGCATGATGGAGGAAAGTAATGTCTTTTTCTTAGTGTGCCATTTATCAGTGAGCGCAGTGGCTCAGAGCAATTTTGTGCTCTTCTCATGTCCCAGGTGTCCTCATATAGATTTTTGCTTCTGCTGGCAGGATGGAACCCCAAAATGCAACCTGATGCTTTGTCTTGGTGAGAGCTGTTTATTGACCGCATAGATATTTGTTCTTACAGCACAGGGCAGAGGTAAAGAAAAAGTTATGTCCTACAAAGCAATCCTTACACTTTTTAGTTTCTTCCAATGCCCCATGAGCCGAAGTTAAAACTTTTTCCTTAAGAACAATTCATTATTGATCAAGAATCTATGTAAATAGGCTAAGACTTAACCATAGATTTTGCTGAGAACTTGTGACTTCTGAGGACACTGTATAGTAGTAGAGAGAATCTTTTTGCATACCCTGAAATCATTAGCAAAGTTAGAAGGAGAAAGAGCTTCTGTAGCTGATTCTGTATTAAATATAATAATTTGTGTGGAGAAGAAAATATGAAGGGTATTCAGACCAATCAAATTTTAATATACGTAGCTAATAATAAAATCTTATCAGTCACATTTCAAAATATGTCAAATGGATCAGAACCTGTTGCTTTGTATTTATGTCATGAAAGATGGCACCAGGTTGTTTTGGAGTTTTCATGAGATTTCAGAAATCAATAATTCTTCATGAAATGTTATTCGTTTTCCTGTTATTTGCAGATACTGAAAGGAGCATGACTTTGGGAATGAAACACGTTTACATTGTTTAGCTGCTGTAAACATGAAGTACGTTAGGAGAAAAGCAAAGCAATGCCTTCTTGGCTTTTCTCTTTGAACTACCATTATTTAAAGTGTCACAGAAAGAGTACTAAATATAGACGTCCCCCTCTTATTTTCTTGTTATTTCTATGTAGTTGGCCAAGTTTCACCAGATGCAGCAGACTTCTAATGGGGGAGAAAAGAAGCAAAATTATTTTAACTAAAATAATTTTCATTTCTACATTTCACAACCATGCAATCCCAAACAAAAGACCTTTGAGCATTTTGATTCAAATTTTGTGTATCTATCTTTCTAACAAATCTTATTCTTGCAGTTTCATCTAAAAAAGTAGTGCACCTGATTCACTGAATAAAATGGGAACATCTGTACTCTACAACTCATGTAATTTTTCTGATTTGGATTTTGGAGCACAAATTTACATATATCATTTATTTCCAAACTTCTGAACTAATTTATATCCATTGAGGATTTGGATTTTGATGCAGAAATATTTTAACCCTAGCTATTTTTTCTGTATTGCCATCTTTGATATTTGTTCTATCATATGCCTTTAAAATTAATTGAAAAAAATGATGAATACCATTAATTTTAAAAAAGTTAAAATAAACTTGTTCAGAAAGTGAAATGTATCAAAATATGAAGGGATATTTTCTGATGTTGCTCCACTGAGTTCTTAATATCCCCTTGGCTTTATATCTCATTTGGTGTGTACCTATTAAATCAAATAGATGAAGATGTTAATACCATATTTTATGTGTTCTTACTTATTTTGTTGGTAGTACTGTAAGAGATAGGAAGGGAATAATCCTGATTCATTCTGAAAGTAACTAATGAAAAGTTCTGGGAAAGACAAATCAGTGTCTGAGTCCTTATCCATTTAAATGCTCTTTGTACACAGTACACTTTGTTTATACTGTGTTCATAATAACTTAAAGGAATCTCATTTTGCCACCAGGAAGCATGGAATCAAATTTAGCATTTATTTAAGCTACACTTCACTTTTATGACTTGGGGGAAAATAATGCTTGTGTACATGAATACATGTGGTTGGTTTGTTGTTTGGAGTTGAGAGGAGGGGGTAGAGGGGTAGTTTGTTCAGTTCCAAAGATTAGTAATCTATTTAGCTCTATGTAATGATAATTTTTCCTATCTAGTCACATGCATAGAAATGTCATTTGTAATGGAGAAAAAGTTGATAGCTTGTGAGGAAACACACTGACATCCTCTTTCTTCTCTGGCTGGTAAAATGACTCTTTGTAGATTAGATTAGTGTGGTATTGAAGGCTTTCTTTGGGTGATATAAGGAGATGTATCCCCTGTAGTATCCTTTTTTATCTACTCATGGGGTGAAGTAGTAATGGCTCAGTCACTATCATTCCAAATACATCACTAGAAAGAATAATTTTCGCATAAGAAGAGATTGTCCTGCATGTCCTGCTGGAAAGGTGTGAAGCTGATGTTAGCAGTGAGATAAAATCATCATGACACTTTGAAAGTGAAGATTATCTTTATTGGGTATTGGCATGTCCATTTGAATGTGCCTAACAGGAACAAGGAGCTAGCTAGTCATAAGGTTTCCTGTGAAAGAGATGCAGCTGATTCATTCATTCACCCACAGCAAGAAATAAAATAGCCAAAAAGGCATTATGGTAGTTCTGTACAAACAAATGGCATTAAGAAAAATTAGATGAGGAGGTGGATGAACTTAAGTAGAATATTAGTATTGCAAAAATATGAGTTAATTGGAAAAAAAGAGTACATGTCAAGTTTTGCTGAAATTTTTCTTTCACTGACTGATGCTGGAGATAATATCTCTTTGAGCACCATAGCAATCCTTTTATAATTTTTCTAGACAAACAAAATATCATCTCTCATAAGATAGAAGTTAATTCCTTAATTTTCACTGAGAAATGTCATTTAAAGATAACAGTTGTAGTTAATACAGAATTTGGCATAGAAACTCTTAAGTAACTGTAAGGGGTATATCAGTTCTGTTCTGAACAAAATTACTTTGAACATGCTCTCAGTACATAGATCAACAGAAGTACAGAGCGACTGCTACTTTCCATAACCATTTGAATTCTTTATATATGATCTTCTGATCTCTCAGGGTCATCTTCTGTCAATCTCTACTCAAAGCAGGAGTAACTTAAAAGGGAGATCTGCTAGCTTAGGGTGTTGCTGTCAAATGTTAGTGTGTTTAAGGGTGGAGATATTACAACCTCACTGAACAACCTTTCTGGAGACAGTGACAAGATCTCCTCCTTAGTCTTCTTTTATTGACTGAAGTAACCCAGCTCTCACTGTCCTCAAGTCCCCTTTTACCCCATTTCTAGCCCTCTATTGTAGTCACTAAATTCTTTTACACTTTTTTTAAAAATATCATAGAGCCCCAAATGACGTGGTACTCCAGATGTGGTTCTGTGGTGTCAAACAGGCAAAGTGCTGGCAACACTTATGCTGATACAGCCCAGTATAAAATTGTTTCATCATTGCAAGATGCTATTTGACACCTGCAAGGTTTCCAAAAACTATCTGTATTTCTTAGCTCTGAAGTTCTTAATATGAAGTAGCACATTCTGTCCATCATACTGTAGGCAAATGAACCATGCTTCAGGATAGTCCTACTCTTAGTCCTTCAGTGGCATCTGGCCTGTAGAGATGGTGCCTTCTACCCATTGCTGCTGTACCAGTGTGAGAAGTAAAACTATGCTTCCTGTTGTGTCTGCAAACAACCATGTATGTAAAGCTGGAAAATATCACATCTGCATGAGAAGAAGAAATGAACTGACATCTGCTATGTCTGAGGATAGCAGGACACTAAGAAGCAGTGAGTTTACTGTTTGCATGGGCTTGTAGGAGAGAAGTAGATGATATTTACTGTAGGAATTGCTGAACTCCCTTGCATGAATGTAAGCCTCCATATAAAGTGGGATCTGCTTATGGACAACTACTATCACTCCTGAAGAAAAACACATATTTTTTAAGTGAGAATGTTTGTGTGTGTAGATGATAATACCCTACAGATACTAATGGAATCACATATTATTTTCTTTTGGCAACATTTTCATGCCACCAAAAATATTTTTACAACTTATGTAACATCTTAGATTTATTACAGTTAATTGTTTACATTTTGACAAGCTAAACATATTAATCCTTGCATGCAGAGGAGATCATAGTGTGAAAAAAACAAGTGTGATAATGCTTCTAATAGTGGGTGGTTTATAGTGTTAATTCGAGACCAAGTGTCAGTACATGCTGTAAGAAAACACCTAAGGATCCTCCTAATTAGTGCAGAGAGAGATCCTTCCAAACCTGTTGGAAAAAGCTGCTACTTAATTCCTTTGGTTAGTCTCTTCTTTAAGGATGCTATGCTGATAGGGCAAGAGTGAGGCAAAAGCATGGAAAACATGCAAAAAATCCCTACACAGGCAATAAATAGCATAGAATATTGTTGTGTCTGTTTCACTGAAAGACTTTCTTTTCTTCTTTTCCTCCCAAAATCTGCAAAAGATTTTTCAAGTTGCCTTTCAATTTTCCAATAAACTTCCACTTGCAAAGAAATGCAATTGTACTCTCCCTCAGACCTATTCAGGATACACTCATGTCAGACTAATATTCACTCATTGTTTGCAGTATTTACTGAAGACATGCAAATATTTTGCAGTTATCTAGTCTTGCAAATTATGTATATTGGTTTTAAATACAAGTAGTTCCTTTAAGCAGCATTATAATACTATATTTCCATAACAGGAGAGCTACTGATTAATGTCTTTGTCGATCTTGTATACTGGCCCATTGTTCTAGCTTCCTCCATAATATGAAATTTATGTTATAATTGATGACTTTAGTAAACAATCAGTAAATATATTTTACTAAATTTGATTTAGTAAATAATTAGTGAATTTTAACAACCTGATAATCGGATGATCAGCAGACACAACAGCTGAGCTTGTGAGACCTTTACTTAGTATTTATATGGTTGTCAGTAAGTAAAATATTTAAATGTTGCATCTGCTCCATTGTGCAGATTTATTGGGTTTTGTAAACACTATAGGCAGAAGCCTATTGGCATTTATGATTACTGAAAAGTAGAAGGGGAGAAAAGCAGCTACTCCTTGAAATAAAGAGTGGTGAAAAGGTGGCACATAAATTGATTTCTGGGTATTCTTTGTGTAGGCTGTGGTTAGTATGCTGGCTCCTGAAGACAAAGCTATGGAGAAACATCAGCACAGTATGAAGTCCTGGCTAATTACGAAGGGGTTATAATAGTGCAGCTTGCTTTGGAAGGAAGGAAGTAAAAGTAGATTGGAGTATATTTTATTAGGTAATTACAGAAGATTGTTGAATTTTTATGATTAGCTTTATACTCTCTTAGACTGTATTTGGTTAAAATAGCATCATTTGGAATTTCTGTTGTTTTAGGGTGGTTCACCTTCTATCAGCTATTGCAGAAAGATGAGTTTATATTTCCTAACTGTATCGTGGGATTTTTCCCCTGATTTTTTTATTGCTATGAATGTTATTTATTTATTTGTTTGTGTCATTCTCTTAGAAAAATCTTGTCATTGGGTTGCTTGTTTTGATTTTGAATATCACTGACCTGAACTTCAGAACTTCATCTGTAAAGATGCCAGCAGACAATTGGCTTTTCTGTGATGCAGACAAGATCTAAAGAATAGACTGCTTTTAAAAACATAATCACTGAAGTTATGTGTTTTACTTTGGGTACAGATATTTGTATGATTCTCTGACCTTAGGGCTTTAGATTATTATGAGCAGGAGCTCTAGGAACAGTGCTATCAGGACATAGGCTTCTGCATTGTTAGCATGAATGATGTTTTATTGTAGTACTATTAGGCAAGTTGTAATAGAGCTGCAAACCTAGTAAGGCATGGAAAGAAAACCTATAATTGTATTGTCACATTCCCATTCTGCTTTGGATAGAGTGACCCTTTATTGAACTATCATTTTCTGTTGCTTCAGAATATTGTCTTGTTCCACAGAGATTGTAAATATGGCACTGGATGAACACAAGTTTAGGGCTCGACTTCTACCTCCCTACCTCCCTCCATGATTGTTTTCTTAGCATCTCCTGCCTTGATGAATGAAATGTATTCCTCTCTAGATTGGCTATGCAAATCACAGCCCTCCAGTTTCCTGCACATTTGGGCTATTAGGGTTGCTTTGTGTATAGACTATTTTGTCTGTTTTCTGTTAGCTTTTTATTGGCCCTAAATGGAAAAAAACTCCATGCCTTAGAAGTTTGAAACACAGATTAGATTTCTGTGGTAATTTTTAATGCATGTACTCTTTTAGCATATCGAAAACAACTTAATCTAATGTAAATATGCATGTAAAATCTGTGTTTCTCTTTGTTATAACTCCAAATGAACAAAATTTTAACTGTTAGAGAAGCCATCTAGTCCATTTCTCTGCCTGAATATTTGAGCAGCTGTACATAAACTATTTGACAGGTGTTTGTTTAACCTATTTTAAAAATTCTTTATCATTTAATTACTTTACATTATATGTGGGTCTCTTTGGAGTTGTTTTCATTTCTGACAGCACATCTGGAAGGGCTTTCTTCCTTTTTCACTTAATTGCTTCTTTCTCTATCATTAAGGCAAATTTGAATGTCCCTTAATGAAGAACAGTCTAATGGAGGAAGTGTTAATTGTTTGGTTTCTTTAGAAGAGATCCACTGAGAAAAATCACATATTTGAAATTTTCTGAAAAGGAATTAATGGTATATACACCAGGAGTTTAACTCTATTTCAAGACGATTTATACAATTCTTAGCTTTAAACACTGAAAATTCAGTCAACTATACTCTTACTTCAAAAGTTTTCAGGTATGTTCTACATATTTTTTCATGTTAAAACCAAGAAAACTCATGCCTTTTTTTCTTTTTATGTTTTACCCACTTGGCAAAATCAGTTTTAATATTTCCTCCATTTAAGTGCATCCTTCTGCCTTAGTCTTTTTATTTCCAATGTGGGGAAAAGTGGGAAAAGTCCTTTATGATGTGCCATCTCTCAGCTTTGAAGCACTGCCAAACTTCTACTTCAAAGCTGTTTCAAGGCTTCAGCTTTGTCAGAAAACCATCATGTACAAAGCTTCTAGCAACCCACACAACAGTTTGGGTTTTGAAGTATGCCTTTATTACTGAAGAAAGGTTAACTCTGGTGGTTCCAGTAATTATCTCTGGAAGTATAAAATTTTCTTCAATATATGAGAAATACTTTCAGACAATACTGTTGACTGGAAAATGCTTCATTATTAAATTATTTTAAATTACAAAAAATGATGCTGTTATACTCTGAAAATTATTTTTATTATGTAGTCTTCCATTTGACTAGTATTCTGTTTCTAAACATCTGAATGTGATTGTGAAGAAAAGTTCTTAATAGATACCCTAAAAGTTTTGTGCTATTGAGCCAAACTCCTAAGAAATTTTATCAGGGCTTTTAAAGTCCTAACAATTCTTTTATATTTAGATTCATGTGTATATAAAGAGATCACATGTATCAGGTTTAAAACATTCAAATGAAGTTTTATAGGTATGTTAATAAAGTTATACAGAGAATAAAAAGATACTCCTTCTGGTACAGGTACATGTATGTAGATAGATGGAATATGACCAGTTCACCTTTACTGGAGTAGGAATATTTTGTGAAGGAAACTCTTACGTTCATATAACTAGACTCTATAGAGAACAGTAAACTGAGCAGGGTCTGACTTAGAGGTCTGAATGCCTTACACTATATACCCAGGGGGCATAACCTGTGGCTTGTCTTCAGCTTGGCTTTGTGAAGTTTTTCCCCAGTAAAAAAGCACAACTTGGTTTTGACCACAGACATACTCTCAACACTCAAAACAAAAGTAAATAGGATAGTCTGCAGTCTGACTGGGTCAGAAAAAGAGCAGAGAATTAAGAAAAAATATGATTCTTGATCAGGAGCTTTATGGTTTGTTCTTTCTTGAGTTGCTTGTTTATCTTTTTAGAAGTGGAATCCAAGTTTTAAATTTCTGTCATTAAGGTGATCAGTCTTGTGACTTTTTAAAGAAATATAATGAAAAGCAGAAAATAGAGGAATGGTGAAAACTGCATCTGCTAGAATAATAGGGTATTAATTGCAAAAGTCTTATCCCTGCTTATGGTATATGGTCTCTATCACAGAGTTAATGCATTCTGGGTTACTATGGTGGGTCTGCTAATGCCAAGAATGCTACAGAAGGCTTACATGAAGTTTAGCACTATCTGTGTAATGCCAAATCACCTTCTGTGCCTGATTAATTGGACAGATTATTGGCAAAGTAAATGGATAATTTTCACTTTGCAATTACACTTAAGTTAGTTAATTACAGGTTAAATCACACACTACATAGTCATTGTCCTTAGTTGCCTTGATGTACTAAGTGAACCCACATTTAAGGATCATATCAAGTCTCAGAAAATGAAAATTTGTGCAGCCCAAGTGCTATGCAGTTTTTTCTTTTTTTTTCTGCTTTCTTTAATGTACAAGAAGGTATAAAATATTACTGGTTTTATCTAAATGAACTTGTAAAGTGCATTGTAAACTTTTAACTAATTCCTGAAATTTAATTTGTGAACACAGGTGCCAAGGCAATGAATATAGGAAGCTTTGTGACCAGATAAGCTTAGAACAAGCTCTGCCAAACTGACATTAAACATCATTGTAAATTCAGTGAAGCTAAATAACTGTCTAAATTGGGTGGTAAAGAATATAATGATGAATGCTTTCAGATCTATTAGCAGCTAATGGAAAAATCAAAAAACCAACTTCAATCTATGTGCCTGATGTGGCAGGAAACAGTAAAACATGCTGACTTCTAGATCAGTGCAAAATATAAAGGACTGCTTAGTAGAAAGCAGAAAGGTCTGAGAAGTGTTCCAAATAAGTCAGTTGGCAGCTATTTCCATGCAACAGGGTTGGCTGAACACTCAGGACAGTGATGCACTAAACCATTATCTGGAGGTATACCTGCCATCCACATGTCAGTATTTCCAAAAGTGGAGGACTTCTACATGTTTTAGACTCTCATGAATACTATCTAGATCTAATATCCATTTATCCAGACTATTGTCAAACTGGAAGAGTACAAGTTACACAAAAATCTCACTTTTGCATGAAAACTGATTGCAGTGAACTATTAGCTGTTCTGATCCTCTGAGATAATGGAAATAATGCTTAATGGTAATAGTAAATCATTGACAGTGGGTAGGAAATAATTTCTGCCTTTTATTTTTAGTTTTTTACATTTATTTGCTGCAATTACCTTTGATACAACATTTCTATTTAAAAACGAAAAGTTGCTTTGAGCAAAAAACCATAGAACTACCTTGAATTTATTTCTCCCTAAATCTGTCAAAAATAGGTCTTACGTATGAAAAAAACCAAAACAATTTTAATGTGTCATACTTTTAAACTAAAAAGGTCAAAGCAATTTTCACCATTCATAGTGTATTCCTAGGAAACTCCTAATTCAAATTACAGTTCAGAATGTAAACACAACTGCAGACCCTGTGAGGCTACTCTGAGTTTTCACCCTTATTAGAGAACGAGAAATTCTGAAATGCAGTTATTTCCTTCAGGATATAAATATTTGTTCAACTGTAATAAAATGCAGAATAGAATAGATATCTCCCTCACTCGTTTGATGGGGAGGCTGTTTGGAAGTGCTGTTCACAGTTCAGCACTATGCTGTTTGCATAATGAATGGGAAAGGTCTTAGAATAATTGCATTTGGCTAATGAACACGACATAGATCTATTTACCTCAGGTCTGGTTCTTCTGTGGATCCAGATATCTTCTTTTCTCTTCATACTTTTTACTTAATGTGAAACTGTGAGAAGTGTAACACTTCATACAGGATGCATGACAACTTTAAATTTAACGCTGACACTTGAAGTCCTTGTTGCCCAAAAGCTACTAATTTAATTAGAGACTGCTATGCTGGAATTAGTAGAGAACTAAAATACCCCTTCAGAGAAATTCCATTGAAGAAGATTAAGAGAACAAGTGGAAACAAGAAAATTACATCCACAAGCCTGTTTCTTTCTACTGACTATAAAAGGAGTGTAGGATGACTAGGAGAGTTGGACATGTCTAATTGTAGAAGTCTGATGTTAGCTGGGGTGATCTCCCATTCTGATTCAAAGATTAACCTTTGCTCTCCCTAGTGGATGGCCACTGATTTCAATTTAGATGCTTCCCTGTATTTTTCTTATTTTTATTTCCCTTCCTTTTTCATAAAACATTGAAAATATAGGGTATATGGGAAATGTTTGAATTAATTGGAGCACCTGTTGTATTTTTTGTGCCTAATTTTTTACATGAGTAGTGAGATCTACCTGCACAGTATCTAACTGAAAATAACCCTCAAAGTCAGGTTTGTGGTAGTTAGCAGAATTCTGGCTTTTTACTTGCGTATCAGAAAACTCGCACAAGAAACTGTCATGCACACATCTGGTTGTAGAACTAAATAACACATTGTGTAGCTGACCATTATTGTTCCATTTCTGAATACTCTGTGACAAGATTTTATATGTAATTTACAGTGTTAAAAATAATATTGGTGAATAAGTATAATTATGATGTTTCTTAAATCATGAAGAACAATGTTATTAACTGAAAATAATGAAAAAAACCCTCTGGTACATCTGATAACTTGATTTTGTTCTCGTTCTTATTTAAAATACTGTGAATTTGCATTAACTCCACTGAAGGACTGCACTAGGGCAAAAGGACAAGACTCAATATCCTAGGTTTCATTTTCCAGGAGAATCATTTCAGAAGGGGTGAGACAGGCCACTTCTCTTGAAAGGATATCTGAACTTTGAAAAATTACCATATTTCCTGTTTATAGAGAAGAAACCTCCTTAACTTGATAGCCAAATGCTGATTTAGGTTATATATTTTAAATAAAATAGTAAATGTCTACAATAACTCTGTCAAAGATAAAATCAAAAACAATTGAAGCAGTTAAAGCTGTGCTTCCATGGCCCTCACCAGATCCTTTATAATTGTCTTGATGAAATCAGGTTACCCTAATTAAACCCATTATATGTATCAGAGTATAATGGTTTTAGTTATGCATATGCAATAGCTAAATGCATTTTAATATATTTAACATTTTAATAACTAACCTTTTATTTCTCTAAATATGCAAATAAGATAGCTGAACTATCATAACCTTAATTCACCAGCTACAGATGGTCTTAATGTTGTCAGATCAGTAGGTCAGGAACTTATCCCCACCCCACCAATAACCTACAACTGACCTGCAGTAAATTGCTAAATCAATGTGTATTTTATTGCAAGTTCACTGGAGATCCTTATCCTTAGGCAAAACCTTTACACACTATAAATAGATTCTGAGTACCTCTTTCTTGTCTCTGAAGTGACTACAGCTGTAGGAGATAATGTATAGGCTAAGGAGAAGCTGTATTTGAACCCCTTACAAACTGCTGACAGCTTGGGCATGGCAGCACAAAGCCTCTGATGGTGATGTTAGTGAATTGTTTCAGGCTGTGCCAAATTCTCTGTCGCTGCAGCTACACTGACAACAGCATCTTACCTGTTTTAAATTTAGCTGAGCTACATGTACTCGAGGTGCATATATAGCACTAGCTGGGTTATATGTATGCATAAGTCAAGATTGCCAAACCAATGGCAGCCCACCTGCAGCATAATTTTATATATCCTTTACCAGTGCTTTAAAACTGCTGCTGTCAACATTTAAGTGACGTTTAACTGTGAAAGGAAAGGCACAGTGCCCACGGTGTCCATGCAGGGCTCAATGCCAAAAGCCAGGAGTTATGCCATAGGCTCTGTGCTAGGGTATTAGCAATTGTACTGGTGTGTTTACTGGTTTGCAGGCTTCTTGTGGCAGTATGTCTGAGCTGATTGCCCCAGCAAAGGGCAGCTAGCTACCTGGCTTCTCCAGGGAAGTTCATTCACACCTAGTCAGTCTTAAATGCTAACAGCATAAAGGCCTGGTCATGTGTATGTCTGTTTTGCTATGCATCATCCCAGGTGCAGCACTGACTAGTAATAGTTAAAGTTCATAGAACTTTGGGAGGGTTGGAAAGGACCTTAAAGATGATGTAGTTCCAAGTCCCCTGCCATGGGCAGGGGCAACTTCCACTAGACCATGTTGCTCAAAGCTCCGTCCCACCTGGCCTTAAACATTCCCAGGCATGGGGCATCCACAGCTTCTCTGGCTAAATTCTTCCAGTGCCTCACCACCCTCACAATAAAGAATTTCTTCTTAATATCTAATCTAAACCTACCTTTTTCAGTTTCAAGCCTTTACTCATTGTCCTATCACTACATGTCCTTGTTAAAAGTCCCTCAGGTTTCCTGTAGGGCCCTGTAAGGTACTGGAAAGCTACGATAGCATCTCCATGGAGTCTTCAAGCCTCAACTCTCTCTGCTTATCTTCTTAAGTATTTTTAACAGGCTGTTTTGTTAAATATGGCAGTAAATTAAAACTCCATTTTTTTTAAAGTACAACTTTGTTCTGCCAGTTAATAGAGGTGACAAAAATGACACAGAGACCAATGAAAAGACTAGGCATATTTTACTATTTGTGCTTAAGATAATAGAAAAATGCATAATATATTTACATATACAGTTAGTTTACTAAGCTCTAATACAAGCAGCACAAACAACAAAGACAATAAGGAGGTAATGTACCTACTAATTATTACATACAGGAAAGAATAGGGATTAAGAAAGATACATCATCAATTGCCCTAATACTTTGTCATCATCCAGATCCACAGTTTCTGGGGAGCTCCTGGTTGCAGCAAGGGTTTGGAGAGCCTTTCCCAGGAATTGGGAAGTCCTGCACACTGCATCCACTCACAGATGAGGCATCCAAAGTTGATGCAGGAGGGTCCAGCTTTTACAGGCCAAATTAACAAGCTGAAAATAACTTGCAGGTTTTTTGTGGTTTGTCTGCATAGCACCTCGTGGTTCTCCCCTCCAACCAACCGAGACCAGGGCTTGGCCAGAGCCCAGGACATGGGTGGTGGAGTTTCCTAAGATATATTGTAGACAGGACATGACCTTGGAAATACTTCACAGGCAAGTATGTATCCTGTACCAAGGTTATCTACAAGATATTTTGCAGAAGGTGGCATGGCCTTGACAGATAAATAGCCTATGCAAAGGTTGTCTATAAGATATCTTCCAGAAGGTGGCATGGCCTAGGACAGATCTATAGCCTATGCAAAGGTTGTCTATGTTTTACATTAAGTGGCTTAGTTAACTAACACAAAGAAGCACTATTCACAGGAAGTACAGCATTCATCTGTAAGTCAGCTCTGGCTTGGGCCTATTGTCCAAGCCCTAGCATTTCAAAGTTTATGTTTACTATGTTAGCCACCTGTTAAAAAAATAATTCTCAGTGAACATCATTACTATGAGTATAGGAAATGTGAAATAGAAAAACCAAATGGGTTGAAATAATTCCTAAAAGCACTGAGAAAGTATCTCCTGGCTGAGTTGCTTCTAAAGAACAAAGGCTAAAGCTGTTAAATTGTTGAGATACTCATCTTGTTTTATAATAGCTTAGTACCACAGGATCTAGCATGGAAAGCCAGATAACAGTACAAAGCTTCCACAAGATTTCCATCCAGTACAGTGGCACAGGAAAAAACTTTAAATAAAAATACATGTAATTAATTTTGGGGGAGTGATTCTACATATTTTATTATCTATATATAACATAGATAGTAGCCTGACAGATGTTTTGCACATATGATTTACAATTTTATTAGAGCCAAGTGAATGTTTATGATCCAAGAAACATGGCTATTTCTATCTATATTTAAATAGTAACGTAATTTAGGCCATAAGATCTATCTTATCAAGTATGAAGCATAAAACCCCACTGAAAGCAAAAAGCAGAAAGGCTTGATTTCATATAGGTCATTCCAACTAAACTTTCCCCTTTATACTTTCAGGAAAATAAAACTACTAAACACAGAAAACTGAAAACCAAAACTAGATATTTCCCCTTTATTTGCCTTCAAAATCAGTTAATGGTTCATGATGTGCAATCAATATTCAACAATGTTTCCAAGGACTGAGTACAAATTAGTAGTGTAAATGGAAAGGAGTCTCTGAAATACTTGTTTATTCACATGCCTGTTGTTTTAAATAAAAATCTGAAAACCAGTCGAAAGCAGCATACCTAGTAGAAATATAGCATTTAAAAAAAAAAAAAAAAAGTGGCATAGCATTCCTTGTGGACTAATTAACTTACGTGGGCAAAAATATTTTTATCTGATTTTCAAAACATTCTTAATTGTTCCTCTCTTCATGTAAGTCAGGGCTACAAAACATCCTAGTTTTTCACAAACAACACTGCTCTTTCCTACAATTCTGTCCCAAGAGGAGAGGGGGAAAAAATTAATAGGATTCTAGATATTTTCCTGAAGTGCACAGATGACATACAGTTTGGAAGGAAACAGCTTCTGTGATTAGGCAGAAGGACATATGGAACTCCCACACATGTCCATTGAAAATGAAGTACATCATGAAGATTTCTGAAGTGCTCCAGATGCCTTTGACTGAATGTCCCTGTAGTTCACAAGAAATTCCTGGCAGAAATATTGAACACAATGTAGGCCGAATTTGATGCACATGCCTAAAGCCATTTTAGAGCACTTTTGCAGATACACTGGAAAAGGAGAGCTTATGTAGATAACAGACAAGGAAGATGTGCCATCTCCACATACAGCTAATTAAGAAGAAACACCTGTACATGTAAATAAATATTGGAACTGATAGCTCTGTGCAAGATCTTCGAGTTCAGAGGTTTATCTTGCTCAGTGCATCAGTAAGATCACAGAACTGAGGGAAGCCACCCTCCACCAGATTCCTTGATGCTGAACGACCTCTGAATGACTCAGGGATGCAGATATAACAGAAACTCTTCTGAGTCAAAGAATAAGCAGCTAAAAACCTCACTGAATGTAAGAGGAGTACAGGAACTGGTAAGGATCTAACAGTGCTTCAATATGTTTCAAATATCACAGCCAGTTTCACATGCACATATCGTTATAATTTAAGTACTTCAATTGTATTTCCTAATCAAAAATTGTGAGAGGCTGAAAATTTAAGAAGCTTAATCCCCCAAACACTCATCAGCTTGCAAAAGTAGGGTGGTGGTTCTCTGAGGCTGTGTCCATCCCTCTCGACTCCTGCTGTCTTTTACAGTGCCAAAATCATACTTTCTTGTATTTAGTTCATAGGTAACATTCCTATTCCATTTTCAAGTCAAAGATATTACCTCAGCTCTTTTAATTATCTTTTTTTTTCCACGAGGTGTAAATTCTGGTATTTTTAGTCATACTGAATATAACTTCATTTCTCAAATACTATCTCTCATTTGCAATGGGATACTAACAGAGGAAGAATTTGTGGTAGAAGATACATAGTCTAATCAGATGTCCTGGTTTTGTCTGGGAAAAATTAATTTTTTTCTTAGTAGCTGGTACAGTGCTTTGGTTTGAATAATGTTGACAGCACACTGATGGTTTTGATTGTTGCTAAGTAGTGCTTACTCTGAATCAAGGATATTTCAGTGTCTCATACTCTGTGAGTGAGGAGCTGCATAAAAAACTGAGAGGGTGCATGGCCAGGACAACCGACCTGAACTGGCCAAAAGGATTTGTTTGATGTTTCATAGTATTCCATACCATAGAACATAGCACATGTGTAGTACTTAGTTGCCAGCTAGGGTTAAACCACAGCATCAGGATGTAGTTTCAAATTTTCTAAATTTCTAGCTCTCCAGATTTCTGCCAGCATAGTAACCAGTTTATGCTAGTGCGGACGTATTCACATGTAGGATTAATGTAATCCCTAAAGCTGATCCTCTTGATTTTAACTTCCACTGCCTGAGGTCATACTGTATATTTGGCTCTGAAGTGCAATATCCCAACACCAACAGAAAATATGCTGAAGGGTTATTGTAAAGAACTGCAATAGAAACACTAAACTTGGTATATATGGAGAATTAATGGGAATGTCTCATGTGGAAAAACCAGAAGGAACAAACTGGAGAGGAAGATCCATTAACTGTATATGCATGTTTTGATAGCACCTAGATAACACATGATCAATATCATAGAACACCTTGGGACAATCAGATTGGGAAATGTAAGACAAATTAAAACCAGGAAAAAACAGCACTCAGATTAAACATAAGATTAAACTGTAAGAGATGACAAAATGAAGTTAATGAACAGAATAGGGGACATAAAGCAACCAATTAGGGAGAAAAAGAACAGTGAGTTCTGATGAATCAGACATACAAACAAAAGGCTGCAGACACTGGTGAGCTTGTAGGTGGCTCTGAAAGACAAACCAAAAACCAGCACACACTGCCTCAGCCTCCTAACTCTTTTACCTGTGAACATATCTTGACTCTTCCCTTCTTCCCACAACTCTTTCCAACTTTGATTTCTGTTGTGAGCAACGGGAGTAGCTGTAGCAACAGCCAGATGGGTTTGGGCATGTTTTCCCCAACTTAGTACCCTTGAATTTTATACTTTAGTTTGAGTACTCTGCATGCAAGAAGCTTTCAATCTAAGCTTCTCTCTTGCTTTTTTCCCTAAGGTATTTCCTTCCACCAATACACAATAAAGACATATCCAAAGTCAAAGCTGGTGTCAGTTAAAAGTGGCAGTGTTTCATGATATTTATAATGCAGTCCTGCATGAACTAAATAAAAATATATTTAAAATATGACTGTACCAGTTGTGAAGACAAAACAGACAAATCAGCCGAAGTGTCTAGAGTAAAACTCTCTCTTTTGGAGGGTCTTCTTTGGGACTCTTTTTGTGTGCTCATTGTTTCTTCCTCCTGAGGCTTCTCCTCTCCCCAGATCTAATACTAATTTTGCAATTCTTGTATAAGAGAAATCATCACCACATCCTGGGAATGCTTTAAAGGGTTTTCTTCCCATGTTTTCTGATTTGCTTATTCTTCTGAGAAATTCAGCATATTGTGTGCTATCTGCTTTGATCCTTTAAATCTTTACTTGAATATAGAATTTGCATGTGTCTACCATCTCCTTCACAGTCTGACAGTATGCAATAGATTTCTGAATAATTACCTATGCAGGCTAAAATCCTTCTCCGAAAAACAATAGCCTAAATAAGCAGTATTTGAATTGATGCACATCCAAAACTGATTATGGATTAGGGTGATCAGTAAGCACAATATTAGATTGGGATTAGACTTTTTAAACCAATGCTCGCTTTTGACTGTATTAAAGTAGTTATTTTTCACCCTCTGCATGTCTCTTCAAACATAAGGATATACAACTATGCCCTTTCTTAGCAATCTGATTGTTATGGTGTATCAAAACCCATCTTGATAAATATCAAAACAACCAGCTTCAATAGCACTACTCAGTTCCATACAGAGGGCATGTAAGGGGCATGCTCTGAGATGACAGCAGGAGTATACAAGCAGTATTCAAGAATTGTTTTGGATATATAAATAGCTTTTTTGTCTCTCTCTCTTTTTTTTTTCAGTGAAACAAATATGAACCAAGAACAAACACAGAAAATACAGCATAACTATATAGAGTTTTGTTTTTACTGAAGAGTATTTCCACATCAGTTCCTTACTGTCATATACTTCACAAGATTTCCCATCAGACTGTAAAGTCAGACAGAATAAATATGAATTTTACATTGATCTAGTACCCTCTAGAACTACATTTTATCAGATCACAGCCCAATCTGATCAGAAAGTTGCATTCTTCACTGAGTCCCAGGGTTTTTTTGTACTTTTTCACCCTGGACTCACATACAGATTACATAGTCCAAACCGAGTGGATCTGAGGAAAGGTTCTTGGTATGTTATTGCTGCTTTTGTGCACTATCACCAGTACTTAGTAGTTTTCATCTGGAATGAATACCATCTGCTCAACAATGCATTTACACTACTGATAAACAACATCAAGGGGGAAAAAAATAAAATCACATTTTGGATGATTTTTTAGTGCCTGTTCCATTTTTATGGTAATGTACTCCTCCAGATATTTGTAGATTAAAGGGTTGCAAACCACAGTGTGACTGACAGACAACACTTGGAACAATTGCCTACATGGCACTGAGTGGTATGAATAAAATTATCCTATAATCTAGGTCATCAAGGCACATTCCTAAGTGAAATGCTTAAAAGGGCAAATCCCATTCTACATCTCTTCTTGTGCTGCATTTGCTTGGACTTTTTCTCAAGCCTCACAGGAGTGCACCCTCTGATTAATGGGACTGTAACCAGCTGAGTTACTCCTCAATTCCCTTCTATTGGATTTTTGGAGGATCTGTTTAAAGAACTTTGCAGGGATTGACTAAAGGACTGTCATCTGCATCACAGTGGTTTAAACTGCAATTTCCCTGCAAGCCAGTGCGTTATCAGACCAGAGCAAAAGCTGAACTCGCACATTTGCCCTTAGTCCTAGATAAGCCAGTATGAGGGCAATAATAAATTTAGATGAGATTTTTCATAAGTGGATAGGACTCATTTAAAAAGCCAGTTAAACTTCACAGTGAAGAAAGGTCTGGTAGCTAAAGACGTTTACATGGTTCAGGATAGAACATAAGGACACAAGTATCACATTAAATTACCAGTATAGATTTCAGTAGGAAACATACTTTAAGATATGATGCAACTTGAACACCTTACTGTTTATCTGTCACAATGCATTTCAGATATATTCAGTAATTTAGGGGAGAAAGTTGACAATCCAATAACCTTTAAAAACCAAAGGAGCTTTCAATGGGCATCAATGAATTTGAATCAGACTATTAATAAAGAAAAACCCCCAACGAACCACCACCACCACTGACCAAAAGCCCTAATTCAGCAGAATACTCTACACAATTTATGTAAAATTCTTCTGTACATGGAACAAATCACCCTTGATTAGAATGCAAAGTATGTCAATTACTACTATTCTAGTTGGATTATATTAACTTTCAACAATATAACAGTTTATATGTGAAGTTGAAGTATATTTGTGGGGCTTTTTAGCCTGTATGTAATTTTTTTGTTTAAATTGGCTTTCTTATAACTTGCATAGTCATTGAGAAAAGTAGAAGTAAAAAAAACACAAGAATTTTGATACATATTCCTCTGGAATGTGAAATTTTCATGGGTATGTTTTCATCTTCAATTGCAATAAAATGTCAAACTATTGAGAACTGGTGATTTAAAATGAATAAATTTCAAAAGATGGAAACATCCTAATTTCTTTTAATAACATTTTAATTTTCTATATAATTTTGTTCCTGCAGTAGATTTTTTTTTTTTCATTTTGAATTGTGTTAACACTAAGTGTTGGGATTGGTTCACACAAGATTTAGTTAATCTATTTTCCCATTAATTTGACAAAACTCCTTATTTTATTGAATATATAGATTCTTTATTTTTAATATACCCAAGAAGACTAACATGGCTACACAGCATCACTAATTTAGCAACCTATTTTTAATTTCTTTGCACACAATTTTGTGAGACTGAGAGCTCTCTGGAGTGTCCAGTGAAGATAATAGAGTCCCATTGATGGCAATGGACTTTGGATGACATTCTGTTGTTCTCTACTGAGTTGGAGAGGACATGAATTCTCAGATGTCTTTCTGAAATCTCTCCCATATAGAAGAAACTGCTTGAGATCATCTCATGAATTATAGCAATTCCAAAAATAAGTGCTGGCCCTGCTTCAAAAGGCAAAATTTTGGAAAACAATCTGTCTCCCACAATGTGCTTAAACTCAGTTTTCAGTAGCTAGTGCCAACCAATCTCTTTTGCATAAATTGAATTGAAGTACTCCAAGCAGGTTCTCTGTTCGGGTTCCCTAGAGATTTCATAGTTGCCAGCACAGTCCGTGTCAAACTTATAGGGAAGGGTAAGACAGTCAAGTATGAACCTAGCTGGTCTTCTTAAAAACGTATTAGGGTTTCTTATTCAAGTTCCTTGCAACCATTCAGCTTCAGAATTATGACAATTCAGTATGGGGATGTGAAAGATAGAAATATAAAACAGTCCTAAATCCTTGCAAACTTTGTTTTACCATTGGAAATTCCCTGGTCTTCTTATCCCTCAGTAAATTGCTTCTCTCTGTCCTCTCATTTCTCTACACCTCTACTAGACATAACACCTTTCCTCCACTGCACCTTGCTCTGCTTTATTCCCTTTCAGTCTTACAGTATGTATTGCATGACTTCAAACAGGAGTAAAATTCTGATCTCTGTATACATCATTCAAACTCTTTGCTGACAGAAGGACAAATTTGCCAATTTCCTCTTATTAATTAACTAGTGCTTGCATTACACTTAAAATATAGATAACTGTGTTCTTCAGGTGCCAAGTGTTTACTTCTGCAATTATTTGTGCTGAGTGACCCTGAATATCCTCAGAAAATGTACACAGTGTTTCTTTGTGCAGCCCATCTAGACAACGTTATCAAATGTTCAAAGACATTTATATGGTTTCTCTTGTCAGAACCAGTCCATATAAGGAAGCCAGCACTATAAGGAGTTCAGAGGCAGATTAGACCCCCTCCCAGTCTATATATCTATCTAAAAGCTTTAAAGAGTGCAAGGACTGATCCTGATTATGTGTCAGCTTCCCTATATTCGATATATGTAATGTCTCTTGGAAAAAAATCTGTAAATTGCTATAATAACTCCATGCTAGAATTATATAACTACTCATGACTGGACAGGTGCTTTATGAAACTACTAAAAACTACTATTGTCAATTCTTGATGCTGACAAAATATATTCTTTAAATTTATTTTTAAAATACTATCCAAATACAAGCTCTAATGCAGCAAATGGTTCTGTGCAGAAAATTCTGATTTCTGCAAAAAAAGTCAGAACCTTTGAGCTTAAGGAAGCTGGCACTCTACATATCCCTGACTACTTTTTGGTACACCACCTTGTTCCTTTTATGCACACAGGGTAAATGAGCATAAACTAGTTCTTTCAATTATATAAAGTTTGCCTACTTTCAATTAGAGGGATGGAGCATCTCTCCTCTGAGAAAAGGCGAAGAGAATTGGCTTTGTTCAGCCTGGAAAAGAGAAGGCTGTCACCTCACCTAATTGTGACCTTCCAGTACCTGAAGGAAGTCTACAAGAAAGATGGAGAGGAACTGTTTACATTAGCATGTAATGACAGGACAAAGGGGAATGTCTTCAATCTGATGAGAGTAGGTTTAGATTAGCTATTAGGAACAAACTTTTTACTGTGAGGGTGGTGAGGCACTGAAACAGGTTGCCAAGAGAAGCTGTGGATGCTCCATCCCTGGAAATGTTTAAAGCCAGGTTGGATGGAGTTTTGAGCACCTTGGTCTAGTGAAAAGTGTCCCTGCCCATGGCAGGAGGATTGGAACTAGGTGACCTTTAAGATCCCTCTCTACCCAAACCATTCTATGATTCTATGTAATCAACATTAAAACAATAGCTCTTCAATAATTAGATATAATGAGAATTAATGCTGCGCAGTGCAAACCTCTTGCAAGTGACTTGTATCTCCAATAATGTTTAAAAGGGTCTCTGCACAGTGTTGACTTTGTCCTTCAGTGAAGTAATTAATAGGATTCTGCGGAGTTCCATCCTGATCTTTTAACTAAACTGTCAAATTGCAACGATCTACCACAGTGTTCTAGCTCTCTTCTTTTTTTTTTTTCTAATTTGTATTTGCAAATATAGACTGTGCTAATTACTCGTGAACTTATGCAGGAAGTCATAGAATGTTCAGATTGCAAAGATCTTCTGGAAGTCACTTAATCCCACCTTCTGCCCACATCAAAATATGATCTGGTTGCTCAGGGCCTTCCAATATGTAGTGTTTTCCCATTATATGTGTAAATATAGTTAGTTGCCAAATAATTCAAATTTACTATGTCTCTAGTATTTATTAATTTTCTGGGTAAACTGTAGACCTCTTAGTATTCTTCCAGCTGAACAGCTCCTTGTGCGTCTTTCAAAGCTCTGCGATATTGAATGGCAACTTTTTAAGTAGTTACAGAATTATTTATCTGCCATCAGATAAAGAACTGAATGTCTTTGGTAACTGCAAAATACCAAATTGCAAATGTAAATACTGAGCAGGAAATAAGCCGGAGAGATACACTAAGAGGTTCCCCTGATTCAAGGTCTTATACTGACTCGTGCAAATTGTCTTAATCTTTTTATTACCATAGTTCTGAATGCTAGTCACTTATTAAGATCAGAATTTATTTCTGACAGTTTTGGAGTATAATTTTTTGCATTTGCAGTATTGTTAATATATTTTAAATACCTAGTACTTAATATGTAGAATCAATTAAAGTAATCATCCAGACTTAAAAGACATATTATGAACCCTGTAAAGTATGCACAGAAGTAGCTATTGTAGGAGCAAAGTGTTGTTATGATTGTGAATGTGAGAGAGAACCTATCTGTCCTTGAAAAGCAAATCTTTCTTAGAACATCTCTGGTGCCAATAGAGATTTTCCAAAATATTAGATCGTCACATCTACCCACCTTTTTTTAAATTAACCAATTGTTAAACAGTCAAATTAATACACCTATCACATGATTATCTGACTGGTGGCATCCATTGACAACAATCATTTTGTCCAGCAGCAAGTACACTCTGAGCTGTTAAGAACAAGTAGGCTTCTTTTTTCCCTTGAACTTTACATACTGGATTGTTGGCTATTCTTGACCAAGGTGTTCAACACCATACATGACAAAAATAAAAATGATTGAGTAAACCCATGTCCATTTATAGTGATTGAAACCATGCCAGTCAGATAGAATAGTTTTATAATCCCTTTTCCTATGGTGTAGAGTTATAGTACAGATATTCTCCTGCTGTTCCTTTTGATTCCAGGAGGCATTAAACAACCTATTTAATTTTCTCTGTGAGATCTTATAGTAAACATAGTACCTAAGCATTTACTTCAGTTCTTTTCACCGGATTGAGATGCTAGGAGAAAGAACAGCCTGGTAATACCTGGTTACATTTCTGATTACTTGAAAGGCAGCTAGATGAAAAGAAATTCAGTGAAGTGGTAGAGGGGATTTGACAGAAAAAAATGATCACTGGTTCCTGAAGAAAATTATTTTGCATGAAAAAAGGTTATAGTAAGGTAATCTTTAAAATAAAATAATATGTATTAATTATGTAATAAAATGTGATGATCAAAACTGCCATAGGTGTTATAGTAGCTGGGACATTGGAATGTTTGGATAAAACTATCTATTCCCAGACTGAAAATCAGCTGAGAGTGACAGTTTCAGAAGGTTGCATTCAGATCAAACATTAGATTAAAGTTTTATCTGTGTGATTCAGGAGCTTGCAAAGGATGAGAGAACTCTCACAACAGTGTTCACACAGAATAGGGGTATATGTGTGGTGCTCTGAGTGACATTTCTTCTCTTTTCTCTCTCAGAAGTGGAATTACAGGTTAATTGACACATACACGAGTGCTTGCTGCAGAACACAAAATAATGCTGAGTTCACAAAGGCATTTGCAATTGCCTTTCAGAAACACAATGCATTCCTGTAGAAAATGCTGTTTTAATGTAGCATAAAAATACAATTTTATCTCTAAGCAGGTGTGACTGTAAATGGGAAGAAAGTGTAGTTACTGTTCTTTCTTGTCATCAATTCCTCTAATTATTTTGCCTTATTGTAAGAATTATAGTTTTTATAGCATCAGAGGTAATTCATGTGCCTAAAATGGATGATGATATTTATCTTTTTATGCAGAAGTAATAATTACACGTTTTACATTAGCAAGAAACCTTACTGGTTAGAATTTTCATTTCTGAAGTTAAGTAGCTAAAATGTTAGATGTACGGTAGGACAGATGGTTAAGTGGGTAGAGCATTAAGTTGCTGGGCCATGACAGTGATGCAATACTTAAACAGGAAATGTTCTTCAATCTGGTCACCTATAAGCATATGTATTCCTTCTTTTGCCTTCATTTTTTTGGAAAGCAAAGACTAATATTAGCAATGATATGCTTATAAACCATTCAACCTTTTTAATATCTGCAATGCCTTGAAGCTTGAGAAATGTAGTAATTGACCTTTATTTACCTTGATGTAAATTCACAGAATTTATTAAATTTATCTCCTAAACTTTTGCTTATATGTCATATTGTTATCATTATATATAGGCCTTATTTAGTTGATCTTATCCAGATCTACAGTGATAGGAAATTTATTATCACAGTGAATGTACTAAATGGAGTATTAACAGAGATTTTCTCTCCCTTGCACCTAATAATTTGTGATTTTTCATGGATATCTGAAAGATCCATTGCTATTATTATTAATCTAGATAACTGCTGAATAACCAAGAAACAAATATGATAAAAATTGTGAGAAATACTTGCTAGATTGAGATAACGAATTTGATACATCAGTATCTAGTTTTTCTAAACTATGCTTTGAAAACAATTAGATGTTGCATCAGTTTGAGGAATGTTTATATCGGCCACAGCTGCAATTACAGATATATAGTATTCTCTGTGTTGGTCAAATTAATGAGGAACATATAATTACTGACTTCCTGGAAATGTCTGATTTATGACTTAGATCCTTTCAGCTATTTAGATGTTTAAATCTCATCAGTGAGAAACCAATGAGAATGAGATTGGAACTCAGGTTTTTACTTTTGAAGATCTAGCATGAGCAATAAATCTTGTATTACTCTGGGCCTTGTGAAAGGGAGAGGGGAAATCTGCTTATTCAGGATCATATTCACCTTCCTTAATATGCTTTTTTATTCTGAAATGTTCTGCCTCATCCATTATAAACTTTCCATTATCTACAACATATGACATACTGATCTAACTGTACATGTTCGTGGCTTTTGTTGTTTTGTTGTTTTGTTTTCTTTGCCAGAAACTAGTTTAATGAAGGCAGTAGATACCACTGGAAAATAGATGGAATGAAATATGTAACTATATCACAATATAGCTGCAAAGTGATGGAAATAAATTTGCTTTAATTTTGGTGAACATTACTTCATCCTGGTAATGGTGTTGTAACATCATCTTTCAACATAATGTACATGTAAAAGCTCTTTTATTCCAAGACATTATTTGAGCTAGCACAGTATAATGTAACATAAAGCATGAGATCTGCAATGGTTAAGATTTCTGAAGAGAGGACATGGACAAGGCTTAATACATGAAAACTAATTTTGACTGCTCATTGAAGAGAATGAGTTAAAATTTATTGTTCTGGACCAGTTTTTAAGGAGTGCCATACTCCTTTCTTTGAGCTTAGTGTCCACTTTACACTGTCCTTTCTATGGGGAGATGAAAGTTGAAAGAGATAAAAGGGTCAACAGCGCAGAAATATTATTCTGGTTTGGAAAAAACTGGAATTTGTGACATGAAGAAAAAAAGTGACTGGTTTAGGTTTTTAGAAGAAATACGCTATAAAGCCAGGCATAGGAAATTAGAGCCACTGAGTATCGAAATGCAAGAATCCTATCTACATAGTACAGCTATCATTATCATGCTTTCTATTGCATGAATTCTTAATTTTCTACAGAAACACTAGAATAATTTTCTAATTTATGCTGTCTTTCTTAAGAAAAACCTAGGAGCTATACTGTAAGTGTGAGGCTGCTTGGCTTCTTAGTGAGAGACAGGATCAGATGTGGTATCATCTGTGATATTGGCTTAAGTCATATTACAACTCCAGTGAGTTCACATCAACTATTACAGAAAATTAATATGACGAGTGCATTTATACTCACTGATAGGAAAAATGTTTTTTCAGAGTTATTTAAAACAAACAAAAACCCCCAAACAAAGTCTACACACACCAAAACCTGAAAATCTACCTGCATATATTCCACATCTCCGTGCAGATTTGGAGCTCAAAATCTCTAAGCATCATTGTCTAACTCAAGCAAAACTAGTGGCAGCAGCAGGTTGCCATTCATAGAGGATGTTACGACCCTCTGAGTAAACAATATTACAGTCATGAGACAAGCAAGACACTCTAGGAAGCATGATTCTGACTCTTATTCCTTCTGCTGGAAAGGAAGAAACTGTACTTATATCCGGTACAACAACATCTGTTAGCTCTGCTCGATTGTTTGTAAGTAGCACAGACAAGTGCATAACTTGGCACAAGTCAGTGGAGATTTTTTCATATCTATGTTACACATTCTAAAAGTGAATATATGATATTTACCATCTTCCTAACACAGCTCTGTGAAACTTCATTCCGTAATACAAACAGTAAAGAGAATGAGGTTGGAAAGCTTCCTCTGCTTCTCAGCCCTAGGTGTTATTATTTCTGTCTACTAATCTATTTCTGAGAATACAAAAAAGTATTACATATTGTTTTATAATCAAATTCCCATTGGCATCAGCTGAAACTAGTGATTTTTTTCCCCAGAGATTTGTAGGTAAATTTAATAAGCTTAGGTATGTGTGTTTCTTCTCCTCAAGGAACTCTGGTGACTACAGAATCATTACAGCTCTTTTCTGTTCATCCTGTATTTGGAAATTTCATGTTCTATTTCTACTTCTATTCTGTTCAATTCCTGAACAATGTTTTTGTAGATAATGGCAGAACACAGCAGTCTTAGACAGTATACAAGATTTCCAAAATTGTGCTGGGAAAGGAAGAGGTAGAGAAAATACTTATGGATCAGGAAAGGAAGAATAGGAACATTATATTTTTTTAAAGTAATGTTGGTATTGAATAGATTTTAGTGCCATTATTTTATACTGATTAATCTCATACCAAACAATTGAGAATTTGGGACACACTTTTAAAATTCCAGAGTTCTGCTGTCGAATGTGACACATATTAAATTTCACTGGAAATGTGTGGTTCCAAGTAAGAATGCTTAAGTGTTTAACTCAAGTTCTGACAATGAGAACAGGTATGTAAACTTGTAAAGGGTTTTTGAAAATATTATACTTTTAGTAGGATTAGATTTATACAAATCCAGTGATATTCAAATTTTCAAGGTTACTATCCTGAGTTCTAGTAGTATGGTAGGATATTCACAGAGTTTTATGTTCATCATGCCATGAATCACACAACAGAAATAATAGCAACTGACTCACGGTAGATGTGGTTTGGAATATATTTAAGTATTTGTTCTCTTGATCATATGAACAACCTAGTTAATTTCAATTATTCTACTGATCAGAATAAAATGGCTGTGTTTAAGTATTTGTATGAATTTATTCTGTAATAACAGACAATCTCATATAAAAGATGGAGAAAAGGGTTGAAATGGTTGAAGGTATTTATGGTTTTTTATTAAAAAATGTAGCAATTAATGGAATCAGAAGAACTTTTTGATGTACAGTGCTTTACATGTAGCAATGAGATAAATCTCTCTTCACATCCACCTGTGGTGTCCCACTGAAGTGAATGAATTTGCACTGCTGTGATATTGCTAAAGACAGAGAAAGAATAAAGTCCTATTCCTGTCATCAAAACATCTGATAAGTATGCTGCTCAGCATACTTGTTATTTGATTTGCCCAGCCCTAATAAAAAGTCCCATCTGTTTTGTAAGGCCTATGAGTCATAGTGCGTCCTGCATAAGACATCTCTCTGAATGTCTCTCATGGTTTTTATTTTTAATGATAAAAGAAGCCACAGCAATAAAATGTAATAAATGTGTTTTGTGCTTCTTGTTTATTATAATTGCCTGAAAATACTTTTTATATTATAACAATGCAGTAATTTCGCATACTATTTTATTATATTGAAGAGTAATCAGATAAAGTGCACAAATTGCCATTAGACCTTCAGAGTTGCACATCACTTTTTTTTTCCCTATATAAAATAGACCTGATTAATGTCTCCTTAGCCTTTTCAATTATGCAGTTGTGAATACAGTTAAGAAAATCTGTGTTGCAGAAATGCTGCTTCTCTAGGTGACTGGAATGTTTTTTAGTACCGTCCTGATTTCTAGGCAGTTTATCATTTGTCAGATGTTTGTCATTCTATGGTAACAAAACCTGGTGACTCATCCAATGCAGAAACTTTCAAGTTTTTCCAAAACTCTTTGGCTGAAACTGAAAAGCCAGTTAATTTAATGGATTTAGAATCCCAGCAAGGGACCCAGGTACTTCCTTGAATATGTCATTGTCCTTGAAATGAAAGCAGTATGCCTAACTAAAGGCCACCTACACAGCCATATAACAAGGAGAGTCAGAAAGAGACAGATTATGTACATTAAAGCCACTTCAAGTAGATAGAATTTCCGCCTGTAATGTTAATGGAACACAGAGAGCAAAGATTTTATTCAGAGGCAGCAAAACAGCTTTCCAGAGCCCCAAAGAGTCTGCATGATGGGGGAGGGGAGCAAGTGCTGGCAATACACGCACAGATAGGGAAAGGCTCCTTCATTTTCTCATTTTTCCCTGAAGCAAAGTATTCCATTTTCTCATATGCTAATGGGAAGAATAGACAATATACCACTAATATTTTTAGTGTGGTAATTTCAAACCTGTAAGAGCATAGTCTCGTGTTTTCAAAATGAATCTTGTAACTGGCTTTTTTCCATTTTGTATTTTTGGGGTTATATTTAAGAATGCAAGCATTTGCGTAACTTTGGGCAGATACTACGTTTTCAGTGTTAATGTGTGCTTGTATATATGTTTCATGTAGGCTCCTGTCTTTCCTACCACACACATTTATTATATAAACAATAAATGTAAAACCCCATCCAATTTAATCAATAGGATGACTTTACATTTGTCTCCAAGAATTTCTGTTGGGGGAAAATTTGTTTATATATTCCATATGTCTGCTTTAGGAGAAAACAGTTTGTGACATTCTATGAGTAGGGTTTCCTGAGTGCTTTCTTACAGCCTCTAAAGCTTTCATCTCTCGAGGTAAAATTCCTCAGGTTTGAATGCTGTCAAAATTCAGAGCTTGTTTTGCTTCTTGTCTTTTGAAGAAAAACAAAAATCAGTATTTTTGCTATCTTTTGTGAGCTGCTAGGGATCCTCAGTGAGCTTAGCTTTCTAAGTGTTCCCAAAGTCAAAGAGAACATCATGTTAAACGGCAGATACTTTCTCTAGGAAGAGGTAAGGAATGGCTGTTGAAACTACACCTGCCTTTGCGTGCCTGTCTGAAAGTCAAGATCTGCTGTTTCTGCCACAAAATTTGAATTCAAGGAAGAAGGGAGGTAAGAGATATAGTTTTCTGTGTGCATGGATCTGCCATTGTAGGAGCTGTTGTATCTGATGGAGAAGGGAAGGAGGAAAGAGTACTCTGACTAAAACATGCCTGTTTCTTTGGGTGATTTGTGTGCACATGTGTGGAAAATTGGATAATGAGGGAACGAAAAATTTTCTATTCATGCATAGTCTAATTGGGCCCAAGCAGATGCTGCTGCTGAGATTTACCAGTATAAGATTTCCTGTATAAATCTTTAATACAATTTATTGTATTAAAAGCAATATGGCTATTATATTTTCCTGTATTGTTGCACAGGTCTAATACTGCTTTTCTTAGAATAATAGAATGGTGTGGGTTGAGAGGGACCTGAAAAATCATCTAGTTCCAATCCCCTTGTCATGGGCAAGGACACCTTCCACTAGATCAGGTTGTCCCATCCAGCCCAGCCTTGAACACGTTAGAGGCTTAAATAAAGATAGCTCACTACATAATTTTACTTTTTTTTAAAGCCTGTAATCAAAGGTCAGCAGTCTTAAAATGAAAGAGGGTAGATTTAGACTGGACATAAGGAAGTAATTTTTTATGATGGTGGTGGTGAGAGGCTGGAACAGGTTGTCCAGAGTTGTGGATGTCCTGGCATTGGATGTGTTCATGGTCAAGTCAGACCTTTAAACAACCTGACAGGTGGTGAGAGATGTCACTATCCCTGGCAGAGTCTTTAGAAGTCACTCCTAACCCAAACCATTCTATAATCTGAATTTTTAGTGTTTGTCATCTCCATAGACTAAAAGACCTTGTGAAGAGAATGGAAGAAGTATGGAGAGCTTTAAATATTTGGAAACCAAACTGCTTCCAGAGTCCACAAATGCTTAAAGCAGGGACCCTATCCCCATCAGTTTCTCTTGGATAAACCTGCATAGAATATTTGTGAACTAGAAGCAAAGCCAAGCATCAATAAGATAACAAATACATATTTCATCAAATAAGCTTCCCACAGAAAGTGCATTGAATGAAATTACCTGTGGGTTCCTGAAAATGAGTTTCTATATGTTTACCTATCTTTTCATCACTTTATAAAGATTTTAGTGTGAAAAAAATCTAACTAAGCCAATTCTGTATTTCACGGTGCTAAAAAACACAAGACTTTGGTTCTGAGCAAAAAGAAAGTCTTACACTTGCTTCAGCTGAATGTTTATTTATGTTATGTCTGTGGCCAAAATTAAAAAGCAAAATAAAAAAGAACTTTTCTGGATGATTTCACTCTGCTATTTTCTGAATGCTGGCTGATAGCAGTCCTATTATATAGCTGTTATGGCTTTAAATAATAGAAAGAATAAATTATTCTGATTTAGCACATACTCATGCTTATTGATGAGATGTATTTTCTTGTCTCTTTAATTTCAAAATTACTCATAATTTTTTTAGATGAGGATAATCTAATGAAATTTTTGAGTGAAACATACGAACCCATTTTTCATTAATTGATGACTTGCAATGTTTTTTCAGATTCCAACAGTAATTACTGTAATGAAACTCAGAGGAGCAAATCATTTGCATTGTATCTAATAAAAAACTTTTAAAAATATATTTGTACACTGTACCATTGAACACAACAAATAACAAAGATCATTAGAGACAAAACTAACATCTATTTAAGCTTAATTACATTTTTACTCTTATTGTTTGCCAATGCCCTCTCTACTTGAGATTTGTTTTAAACGAGCATTTCACACATTTTAAGTAAATATAGCTTGAGACAGTTTTCATCATTGCTTATTGCAGAACATAGGAATGATTTAAGCCAAAAGATTTGCATTTTAGATTTGCCTTTCAAACATTCCTAATAGTCTCAACGCAATCAGATGTGGAACCATCATTTTGATTTCATTTCTGCTTACATTCAGTGCCAAAATATGGGCTCTGTGCTCAATAGTAAAAAGAACAGCTACAGTCCTTGAGGCTTATATGAGTCCCAATTTTGCACCTCCCTGCCTGCCAAGTCAGAGTTTCAGAAAAAATGAGCCCTCTTTTCCTCTCCCCACCTGTGTTTTCTGCCGTCACCTTCAAGACTGGACCGGGAAGGAGAGTAGTTATACAGTTCTTGGCTTTAATGGCAAAGAGAGCCTAAGAAGCTCCTGCTCCTCCTCTGGCCATTTGTCCATGCCACAACAGTTGTGTTAATGTTACCATGTATAGGTTGTGTTACACACCGTGTTACTGAAAGGGTCCATCTTAAATATAACCCCAAAGATGGGTTATTTTAATTGCTAAAAGTTCCTTTTTTAAATTTATTTCATATTATGACCACAATAACAGCTGAACTAGCACAGAGGATAGTGCAGATGAGGTATAATGATGAATTTGGTATAGGAAATTTTAAACTAACTTTGAAGCAATATACAGCATGAGTCACAAGAGTAACCTGTTCAGTCCATTATCAGGTTACATGAAGCTTTGCAGAGACTATACCAATGCAATGTTCAATCTGTTCACTACTCCTTAAAATGGACTTTTAAATCTTCATTCATATTCTTGGTATTCAGATTTTTGGATAAGAGCAAAGAATTGTACCAGAAAACATAGTACTAGAAGTGACCGGATTTTGTGTTTTCTATATGGATTTTCTTTTTGGTTTTTACTCTTCTATTTCTTCTTTAATTATTTATGCAGTTACTAGCCATAGATCCCATCTAAGCCTTCAGCTATAGAAGACCAAGTCCAAGCAGGGCTTTCTGATGGCATGTGTTAGAGCATCATGTTGGGCTGGGTTAGGCTATGCTTGTCAGATAGGGTAAAATTTCCAAGTGGTGTTGGGCGACTAGATATAGTAGAGGACTGTTCTCTTCAGCTCTAAATCACTAATGCAAACCCCAAATAAGCTGTCAAATAAATACAATTTTAGCCAGTTACAAACCTCGAAAAAGAATTGCAAAGATTTACACTGAACATTATTTTGAAGGCAGCATAGTATGCATAGATCTATTAATTGGGAAAAAATACGATTTCAATAGTAATCCTTGAAAGCAGAATGCCATGATGTTTCAGGGCCTCTAAGTATTTTCTTGGGAATTGCCATTTAAAACCAGACTTGTTTCCTGTGAGTAATCCCCTTTTTGTTGCCAACTACTTATTCAGTGAATAGCACTTTTTCATCTGCCTGTTGGATGACCAGCAGTGTGTCACAGCAAAGGTTTTTTCAAGCGAGGTAAAAATCACTAACCATTGAATTGTAACAGAGAAGTTGACTGCTGGGCTGCAAAAAAAAAAAAGAAAGCATTAAAACCTGCCACTAATGTTATTCCAGAGATGTTAAAAGTGTAAGGGATGGCAAAATCGCCCTTTAAAACCCAGAAATATGAGCAGTCATTTTTATGTATAGAACGAATTATAGTAAATACAGTAAATATCAATTATTGTTAGGAATATACTATCATTCACTTTGTAAATTAACTCCAGCCATCTATTTTTACCTTTATCTTTGTAGCTGCAAAAATATGCATTTTGACACTTTTCATATAATAGCCACGCTTGTTGAGTATATGTTCACATCTTATATCACTTTGCATACTAAAATGAATGCATTTTCAAAGAAACTAAAAAATAAATATATGAAAACAGAATAAAGCAATTTGGAAGAACTGAAGAGTTTTGTAAGAATCTCAACAAATACAAACTAGACCTGTTAGAAGAAACAAAGCCATTCTGGAAAAAAATTATGAAAGTTAAACCATAAACCAGTAAACAGTTTTGAATCACATGAACAAACGTAGTCCTAAGTATCCTTTCAATGCATGCATGACAGATTTTTGACTAGTATAACCACTTTGTTTTTCCTTGAAGAATGACCTATGAGGTAAGGGGTTTAAACACAGGGAGATATCCAAGAAATAATAATTTTACTTCAATAAGAAAAATTTATTTGAAATAACAAAAAAAAGCATTGCAGATTTTTCCTATGCCTTTTCAGATGCTGAAAGCTATGTTCTTATGTCACACATTCACTTTTGTTTAAGATAGATTCTCTAGTATTACTGTTGACATATGTTCTGTTTCCATATAACCTGGGAACATGACAATCTATAACCTGAATATCCTTTTTACAAGTGTAGGGTTTTTTTCCCAGCTGCCTCCACTCATCTGGGTCAATCTGTCCGCAATATTTTTGAACACCTTTTCATAGATATATGAGAGGATCAAATTAGGCCCTTAATGTGCTCTACATTTCTTTTCTTTCTTTGAAAAATAGACAGTAAGAAGCTGTAATTGGGACTCAAATCACGCTCAAATACATAGTCTGGTCTAATAGTGGAGGAGCATAAAGAAGGTGGCACAGCTAAGCCATTGATGTCTAGAGGAGTTTTTTGCTTATATTATGTATTTATTCATGTTAGAAGGGCTTTTTGAAATGTGCTGTCTAGTGCTTTGCTGTCAACATGCTCATGAGTAGCAAGCACTAGGATTTTTGGATCTCAGTAGCTCAAAAATCAGTAGAGGAAATATCCAATGACATTTTTGATTTTGTCACTCAGAATGAAAAGATCTCTCCACTGTGTAGTCTAACTACTGCAACAGAATGGAATCAGTTGATAAGGGTTGTCTCTTTAAGCAGGTAAGCCAGGTATTTTTATTTTTATTTTTATTTTTATTCTAGGTCTGGCAAGTTGCAGAGCATCAAGTGAAAAAACAGTGGAGTAAAATGTAACCTATGGTTACTGAGAATACTGTCATTGTTAAATGTGTCTGATCTAATGCTTGATCTTCATAGAAAAAGTTTACTTTAAAGAAAGAAAAGCATTCACTATTAATCTGATGTAAGTGTAATCATTATGATTATTAAGCAACGTATTGATTAAATAGACAATGTGAGTTAAATAACATTACAGTTTTGACCTATCTTCTTCCTACCCCCAATGTATGGTGTTTTAATAATGTAATCTTTATTACAAACCACCTCATTCCATGATCCAGTTCAACAACTATTTCACTATACAGATCATTATTCAGTAAAGGTCACATACTTTATTGGGTGAATGCTATACACATCCATCATTTTTAGATTCAGTGAAGTTCCTCGACGTGTACTTATTAGTTAACAGAGAGCCAATATTTCTGTGATTTTCAGTTTGCCAGGACTTATCAACCTATCTGCAACAGTGACAGTCATCATGTGTTTTTTGTCACTGTGAACCCTGAAGATATTTTATCTCAGTTACAATACTCTGAGAGTGGCAAAAGCTTCGCTGCTGTTCAGTTCAAAGGTAAAGATGTTATTATAAATGTCCTTCAGTCCATCCTTAGTAAATCTTACTTAAAAGTCTATGGAAGTGTCTCCATAATACCTCTCCTATAGAGGAGATATAAACATATTCTTGAAGGAAAAGGCAGCATTAAGGTTGTGCAAATTTTTATTATGAGTATTAGATTCTCTGAGAATTTTGTGATAATGGTTGACCCCAATTATAATTTTGCCCATTCAGAGTAAATGCTGGTGGCTAAAAATTTAACTAGTGTCTAAGAAACCCTATTTTAATTCCCTGCTAGAACATAGATTTTCTGCATGACTGAGCAAGTACTTAAAAGAGCCATGTGAAAGTAGTCACGGCAGCTAGGGCAAGTTTCACAAATGCAAAGTTAACCATATTTTGATAATTTAGAAAAGTACACAGCAACTCTCACACAGTACCAGTAAGACTGGCTCTTTAAACATTTTTTGTGTGTATAACTATTCTTACACTTGCACTTTGGTTATTAGCTATTTGAAGGTTTCAAAGGATTCTCATATATACTTACGCAAACTGGAAAAATAGTTGGCTATTCCCCTCAGTGAATGGACTCTTTTCAGACCTTTTCTTCTCATCCTTTCTTTAGTGATTCTCAGTTTCTCCAACTGGAAGCTCTCTGAAGTCAACAGATGTCCTTTTTAGGCTCTTCACATAATGCTTATTAAGGCTGTAGAAGTCATAAAAAGGTGACTCATCCATTGAGGGCTATCAAATACAGAGATACCACCTTTGTAGGAACATCCCCCACCTATAAATTGTTGCAGGCCAGTTGTCATTAATTTATATACTAGTAACTAAGCATGTAAGTCTTTCATTAGTTCCTTCTGACGGCATCCAGCCTGAATGTTAGGCAGAGCTCCAGCCTATGCGGCAATTACATGTGTGAGGAGCATGTTCAACTCCTCATTATTTCAGGCAGCCAACTGCAAGTGCTGAAAATTTGGGACTGACTGAAACTTCCCTTTTCCCTGGATTGTCACTTCCTTCTTCAGCATCACCCAGCTTTTCCAAACATTGTATTTTCAGATTTAAGGAAGGGTACAGAAAAAAAAGAAAGTAAAAAGATGTAGATGTCCCTTTGGTTTAACCCAGTATTCTTACTTTTATGTTCTTAAATCAGTTTCAGCCCGTCTTCTTCTAGGATGGTATTCAAATGTTTTCAGTCACTTAACACTGGTTGAGGTTTGGATATCTTGTGGTTGTCCATAGTCCTGGGTTGCCTTTTTAAATTTTTTTTTCTCTTACAGGATAAGATCATAATCTATAATTGTGACTGTCTGTGATTCTTGTGTTTTCTTAGAAAAACTTCATGAGTGGATTCATGTCCTGTGATACCTACTAACAAGGCATGGGGAAAACTGACACATCATGTGCAAAATCCCAGAACACATTTAGTATCATAAGCACTGTGAATGATGTTGCCATGGATCAATCAGGCATGTGTCATAATGTAGATTCTCTGTTTATTTAAGGGTTGTCTTGCTAATACAGGTCCACTGATGAGTATTGTGCTAGCCTCAAGGGATGATGTACTTCTTCCTCACAGGCTTACTAACTTTTCTTCACTGGTTTGTCTTTGCAATTTTGTTGATGTACACAATGCAACTTACTCTCCGCGTGAATTTACCAAGAAGATAGATTCTTTCCATATTCTGTTAAAAAGATGAACAGAAACTACAGTGATGTCCTCACTCTTCCTGCACCTTGGTGTGTCGGCTGTTATAAACTCAATGCAGCTGTTACGAACTCAATGCAGAAGCATGTCTTGTTCTGTGAGGTTTTTTACTGACAGCCTGAATTTATCCACCCACCACAGAAAGGCTTTATTGTTCATCCCCTAACCTTTAGTCACAATCTTCCAGAGTGTTAGAGCTTTGTACTGCTGGGATTACATTGCTGCTGGCTTTACAATGCAGCTGAAATGGGTCATTGATCCAATAGTGTGATTGTAAATATGGCAGCTGGATGGTTGGCAGCTTTTTTATTGCACAGTGTGCGTACTGGAGATGTCTGTGTCTGAGTCCCATTGTAGATGCTTTCCTATGCTGCAGGTATGTATTTACTGTATACGTTGCCTTTTATTTTTTCTGTCTTGCTCAGTTGCTGGGCATTCTTCCTTTATGTTCTGTATTTCTTTATATGTTCTTGAATGAGCCATCCATCCTGTCTCCCATATTTTATAAGGTTCACATTAACTTTTTATAAGTAGCTACAAAAACTCACACTTAGGCAGTAGTGTAGATATCATTGAACTATCATTAAACTTGTGACCAATGAAGCTGAATGAGCTAGAGGTTATACAGGCCTGAGCAGCTACCCAAATTCTCATGACATTTTTCAAGAATACATTGAGCTTTGAGTTGCAGTGTCATTAATGATATGCCTCTTATTTAAAAGTAAATTTACTGAATTTTTTTTTTTTTTTTGTCTTGGATGGTTCAGTTGCCCTTGGGGTTTTTCGAGGAATTTTGCTTGCTATATCTAACTGGTTTGGTTGATTTCTTTCTCAGAGACATTGCTCCTGTTAGATGACAAGTCTAATTAAGGAATCTGTACCATTCCTAGGTTTCTGTAAGAAGGTTGGCTTTAACTAGTCTATTCTGCTTTTGATTCTTGGTTTCAAGTGCAAAACTGCATCTTGTTCTCTTGAGAGTTATATCAGTCATTAAACACCTTTACCAACTGTAAAAAGGTTGTGCAGGCATATTTCTATCATCAGTCTTACCCACTTCTCATTGGTTTTCAGTAAAGTAGAAAAATACTACTGTCAGCAGCTTATCTTTATCTTCCATGCAGATTCATTTATTGGTACCATTTACAATGTTTTCTTTTCCTTTCTTTCTTAATTTTTAAATCTGGTTTGCCATCTAGGCCGAGTTTTTCTGGTCTCTAGTCTGAAGTTCTAAATGTTGTGCCATTTGACAGTTAATAGTTTTTTTCTTTCAGTAGACCTCTTTATTCATGGCTGCCAATATCATGTTTCATGCATTGTGTGGTGGTTAATAAATACACCAAACTAGAGGGTGTATTTTATTTATTTTATTTGCATTTCATTTCATTTTCAGAACTTTTCTTACCAAAATTTAACTATTACAAACAGAAAGGTATATTCGCTCAATTTCACTCTCTAGCCACCTTTGCTTTTCCGTGCAAGTTCCATGCCATTAGCCAATGCTGATAAGAAAGAGGAAATGACTCTATGGAGTGAGGATATATGGATTTTTACTTACTGCTTTGGATTCCTGGTACCAAACTTTCAGAAGTTGGGAACAGGAATCAGCATTTTGCATTAAGAAGATGAGTGCAGTACTAGATTACATAAATCATCGGAATGCTGCTGGACCTATGATGGTGAGTATGTCTCCTGAACCATCCCAAATCTTGCTTGCTGCTCCTCTTTTCTGTTTCTAACTTTCCTACAGCCCTTTCTCTCTCCCCGCTGAGTAACCAATAATAATGTCGCACTCCCTAATGGTAGTTTGACCTCATTTGTGTCTTAATTCACACTGGGGGAATTGATCGATCTCTCCTGAGTCTTATCAGACTGGGACAACACTCCAAATCTCAAAAAGACAAAGAATCTATTTCATTAGAATGTTTAGTTTACAGATTAAAACCAAGTTGGAAACATAGTGTTTTCTTGATAACCTTCTACCTCAGAATATTTCTGTTTCAGGTTAATAGAAGCAGCTACTGTCTATACTATTTTTCCTAAGATAAAATCAGAAACAAACACATTAAGTGGAAAATTTGGGAGGAGAGAAAGAGAAACACAAATTATATTAATGTCTCACTGCTGTACTTGTTTAGGCCTTCATTCACAACTAAGCATCAACTTCATTCCATTTTATTACATCTTATCTTTCCATTAATGGGGGAATTGCTCTACTTTATTGCAGAGATAAGGTGTATCTAGCACCCCACTTACAATATATTTAATCACAGGGAGAGAGAATCAAAATAATTTCGAATGAAAACAGATACTGAAACTGGAATAGAGCCAGCATGTCTGGTCCTGCCATTTCCTGAATGAAAAGTGTTTGATGTGTATCTGTCTCTCATGCTTTTTATTTTATCATTTTCTGGTAATTGCTTTTGATTCTTTCAGGATCAGTGGAGACATGGATTCTATAAATCCATCCAAAGTCTTGTTTTTAGCCAGTGTTAAAAGAAATAAATAGACAGGTGTTTTTTTTCTGTCCCTAAATAGGAACTCAATGCAATATATCTGACATTCCTATTGAGTCGTCTTTGTACTGAATTCTCATCAAATTGAATTTATATAGAACTGATTCTTGTTGTGCTCAAAGGTGCCTGCATGGCATTAACTTAAAGAGAAAATTGTTATCTCCATCTGCAGTGACCCTGTTGTGCAAGGTATTGCAGTGCATGCCTCTCTTCACCATGTTTTTCTGATGGCACCTGCAGTATTTAGCACAACAGATAGCAAAGAGAAGAGAGACAAAATGTGCATTTTGATTGTCTTACCTTTTGTGCTAAAAGCACAGTCTTTAAATAGCATTTGTAAGGAAGTATTTTTCTTTCATTTCTTAAGATTTTTTCATTAATCAGTTCACAAAAAATTGAAGGATAGACCTTTAAAACTGTGTTCATGTTTAGAATCCAACTTTATGTTAAGCTGTTTTTAGGCTTTGACAGTATTTATTTCCTTCCTGCTTTACAGCTCGAATTGGAAATGCTGAAATGCTATAATGCAGGCTTGGGCAAATTTGATAGATTCATATCCAGACCTGCTCTCAAATTACTGCCCTTCTGGTTTTGTACTCAAAGGGAGAATTCCTACTTTATATCTTATTAAAGACTTCATGCTCTAACTTCACACTTTCCCCTTTTCCCATTCTGCATTGTCATATTGTTTGACATCTGTCTTTTGTTCACTCTGCTGTCCCAGCATTGAATGTTTCCACACCATCTTATAATGTGGCCAGTATACAAAAGGCTTTGTACACAGAATGGTCATTATCTCTTAAAAGGAAAGCTTCCTTAGTGCATGATATGCTGTTACATGAAAGGGATTGCAGAATTCTGCTTTGTATATTGTATATACTACAAAATATTACAATGATGGAGTGGTGCTACCACATTATAAGAAAGAAAAACAAATATTTTTCCCTATTCTGAATTCTTTAGAAGATTATCAGTTCAGAATTTGTTGGAATTAATATGTTTCCATGCAACACATAATTTCAACAAAGCAGCATTATCTGATAGACTGACTATGTTTTGCTATAAACCAAATTTAACATCCTCTAATTGTGACTGAATAGAAAACCATAGTAAAATTAGTTTATGTGCTACCATTTAAGCAGTCAAGTGTGTCAAGAGCATAGGTCATGCAATCTGAAATGTGTGTTGAATCAAATTGAATTTTTATAACCATTTTGTCAGCTATCATTTTAATTGAAGTAGGCAAAACATATTGAAAATAATTTTGCATGATGTCCTTGAAGTTGGAAGGTTTTCTGTTAATGCTGCTGTTGGAAGTGTTACAGGAAATGTTAACAAACTGAGGCTTTCATCAACCTGTTTATGAAAGGACTTTTTTTTATACAAAGTTAGTGTTGTATTTCCTACCTAAGTATGCACATATGCTTCTTTACCATGAAATATTCTGGTGGCCTGCCATATTCCTTCCAGGACTGCTTTTCATTTTTCCCAAGTGAAACACTTCCTATGCAATCTTTACTACTGTGGGGGTCACGTAAATACTGGATACCATTCCATATAAATAATGACAACTAACCAAACTGTGCATTATTGAAATTGAAAAATTCTTGGAACACCTATAAAGATTCATGAAAAATCATCAAGAAAATTAAAAATAATACTCATAATCCAAGCAGAAATGGTCAGTGATCTGCCACATCACGTAAACACACATAGTCTATGGGAGTGGATAGGATTCACACAAGGATGCTGAGGAAGCTGGCAGAAGGGCTCAGGAAGTCCTCAGTGAGCCACTTTTCATCATTTACCAGCAGTCCTGGCTAACTGAGGAGGTCCCAGTTGACTGAAGGTTGCCAAATATGATGTTCATTTACAAGAAGGGTCAGAATGAGGATTCAGGGAACTACAGGCCTGTCAGTCTAACCTCAGTGCTGGGAAAGATCATGGAGCAGATCATCTTGAGTGCTATCATGCAGAATGTGCAGGACAATCACAGGGTCAGGCCCAGCCAGCACAGGTTTATAAAAGGCAGGTCCTGCTTAACTGACCTGATCTCCTCCAATGACAAAGTGACCCACTTAATGGATCAGGGGAAGGCTATGGATGTTGTTTGCCTAGACTATAGCAAAACCTTTGATGCCATTTCTCTCAGCATTCTCCTGGAAAGACTGGCTCTTAGGGGTTGGACAAGTGAACTGATTGCTGGGTAAAAACATGACTGGATGGTGTGGTGGTGAATGGAGTTACAACCAGTTGGCAGCTCGTCACTAACGGTGTTCCCCAAGGCTCAGTATGGGGGTAAGTCCTGTTTAAGATCTTTATCAATGATCTGGACAAGGGGCTGGAGTGTACCCTCAGTCAGTCCACAGACAACACCAAGTTGGGTGGGAACGTTGAGGGCAGGAAGGCACTGCAGAGGGATCTGGACAGACTGGATCAATGGGCTGAGGCCAATTGTAAGAGTGTCAACAAGGCCAAGCACTGGATCCTGCACTTGTGTCACAACAACCCTATGAAGTGGTACAGGCTTGGGGAGGAGTGGCTGGAATGGTGCATGGCAGTAAAGGACCTGGGGGTGCTAGTCAACATCCAGATGATCGTAAGCCAGCAGTGTGCCCAGGTGGCCAAGAAACCAATGGCATCCTGGCCTGTACCATAAATAGTGTGACCAACACGACTAGGGAAGTAATTGTCCTCCCGTACTTGGCACTGGTGAAGTCACACTTTGAATCCTGTGTGACCTCTCACTGCAAGAAAGACATTGAGTCTGTGGCATGTCCAGAGAAGGGCAATGAAGCTGGGGAAGGATCTGGAGCACAGGTTTTGTGAGGAGTGGCTGAGGGAACTGGGGTTGTTTAATCTGGAGAAAAGGAGGCTCAGGGGACACTTTATCCCTCTCTACAACTGATAGATAGGAGGTTGTAGTAAGGTGGGTGTTGGTCTCTTCTCCCAGGTAACAAGACGAGAGCAAATGGTCTCATGTTTCCCAGGGGAGGTTTAGATTGGATATTAGGAAAAATTTCTTCATGAAAAGCATTGCCAAACATTGGAACAGGCTGCCCAGGGAAATGGAGTCACCATGTGCTGCTGAGGGCCATTATTTAGTGGTGGACTTGGCAGTGTGAGGAGTATTGGAGTGTGTTGGACTTGATGATCTTAAAAGTCTATTCCCATCTAAATAATTCTATGAAATGGTGTTCTAAAAACCATTAGGTACTGTTCCAGTGTAACATGTTCATTGCGAGCATGCACTGCAATACGTTGTAAACAAGGCCTACTTCCTCTTTGGCTCCTAAATTGGTAGCTTTGCCCTTTCACTGCAGCTCATAGTAAGGAAGAAACACTGTCTCAGCAGCACTGTGTATCTTTCAAGACTCCCCTTTATTCTTGCAAAAATATAATTACTTAGGTCTAGGGGGTTTTTTTCCCCATTTTTTATTTGATTGTTTTGCATTGTAGAATGTTTATTTTGCACAAAGGGTCTTTGCAAAAGAACAAACACACCACAAGCTTGGACTAAGTAATATTCCTGTTACCTTTTTCTATATCCTCAACTCCTGTTAACACCTGTTCATGCTGTGAAACGATATTCAACATACTGATGATCTTAACACCCCTCTGGTCTTTCCAGTAACAAAATTAATACAAACAAACCAAACCAGCATGACATCTGCAATGACAAAGTATTGGGTTTTGTTTCTCATGCCTTACAGGATCTGAGAATATGAAATGCTTAGGTTTTCAGAGACTTTTGGTCTAAAGACTGCTCAACATTTGGTGTAATCAGATCAGGAGGAGGTGAAATACCTTTAAGTATATGAAAAAGGCTCAGACCTTAACACTAGAAGATGACAAACAATAAGAAAGGATGGAGGGGTCATGATGGTTCCACAGAAAAGGAATGAAAAATAAAAGGGGGTTGTGATGACTGAGCACAATGCAATTCATGGATATAAGAATGGGCAGGTTTTATTGTTCCATGATAGGTTTCAAAGGTGACATACTTTTTACCTCTCATACATTCTAAAACTGTTCTGCAAATACAGTATCTGCAAGGTTTTGACAACCTCAGTGCTACAGATACTTAGCAAACACCTTTCTAGGATCAGATAATTATCATGTGAGTGTCTATTAGAGGCTCAGTATGAATAGGACCTCCTGTGGCAGTGTGGCTCCTTTGAACTCAAACATAGGGTTACCATGACATCCTAACTCCAGAGAGAAAAAATTGTTCAATGCAGGTCTGATTTGCTCCCTCTAAATTCTAAAGCTAAATTTGAATAATAACTCTGAGTTGGCTGAGAAAGTATTTTTCTTTACTGATAAATTACACAAGTGTTTGTTAAATGTAGAACAGACCCTAATTTACCTACAGCTGAATTTACCAAGGAGCTAGATCAGACTAAACGTAAGTTCATTTTTGACAGAAATAGGAAAAGAATATAGATTTCTGACTAGTTGATTTCTGACTAGTTGATTTCCAACTTGAACTACAAATAGAACAGTGTGCATCCTTACTCCTGATTTTAATTTCTCTTGATTATTTTTTCTTTTGCCTTTGGCTGCTAGACTCCAGAGACTTATAGTGTCCAGAATGCCTTTGTGAAGGGAGTTGTACACAGTAACCTAATTAATTCTCAATTTTTATCTACTTTTATTTTGTAATAAATCACATGTACTGAGTTTTCCTACACCATACTTTTCTATACAAAATATTTCTTGCCAACCCACAAAATGTGTTTTAAGCTTTTATCTGCTGCCTTCTCAGTTTTCTGACATTTCAGCTGGAAAAGTAAGGAACAAAATCATAGTCAGAATTACATTTACTGATATGGCATAGACATAGAAATACCTCCTTACTTAATCTCTTTACATGGACATCAGCAAAATGTTCAGCAGTGTTCAGCACTGTTTCCCACAGCCTTCCTGGACAAACTGGAAAGACAAATTGGATGGGTGGATTGTGAGGTGTTCAGGAAATTGGCTAACAGTTCACACTCAGAAGGTGGTAATCGATGACTTTTACTCAGGTTGGCAGCCTGTCACAGGTAGAGTCCCCTGGGGATTTATACTGGGCCCCATGCAGTTCCACATATACATAAATTACATGGATGATGGGATTGAATGCACCAAGTTTGCTGATGATTCCAAACAGGGTGGGGAGGTGAATACATCAGGAGGGCAAGCATCCCACAGAGAGGTCTGGGCAGGCTGGAGGAGTGAGCTAGCAGGAATATTATGGGGTTTATAAAAGACAAATGCAAATTCCTTCACCTGGGATGAAATAACCAAAAAGTCCACTGCAGGCTAGGATGTAGCCTGGGGAGCAGTGCTGTTGAAAGGGACCTTGGTGTCTTGGTGGGCAACAAGCTGAACATGAGTCAGCAGTGTGCCTCAAAGGCAGGTCTGTTCCTGGGCTGCATCTACCCAGGAATTACATTCCTTTAAAAATTACTCCATTTGGTCTATTTTGCTGTTATTTAATGTGTTGTGGTTTCAGTGGGATTTTTTTCCAACATTTTTGTTGCATATATATAAAAGAAATATCTTAGGAAAATCTAGTATTCTTCATCTATACAACAATAATGCTATTTACTGAAGGAATAAGGAACAGAGATGACTAATGTGGTAAACAGATGTAGTTGATCTGAATTTAAACATATTAGTTTAAAATAATGTACTTGATTAGATACTCTGCTCAGTACTTACATAGGCAAAATAGAGAAATATCTTTATAATAATATCAACTGCCAGACCCAAAAGGAATTTGAAATTTTTTTGAGCAATATTTACTTAATCTTTAAGTTTTATCTAACTGCTTAAATTCCTACCAGTAAACATGTGGATCAAAAGGATGAAAAGCTTTTTGCAGCTCTTTGCAGCATAGGCAATCTACCAAATATTTGCCCAGAAACAGAAAAGATACAGAAATACTCCAATACACTCCATGGAAGTGGCCCCCAGGGAGTCCTGCTTATGTTACAGAGACACTTATAAGTGCAAGGATCTAGTAGAATTACTTCCAGATCTGGAGTTTAGCTTGTAGGTTTTATAGATAATGACTTGGTAAAATATATCTTAGTTATTACATTGAAATTTCTTTTAAGAAAATGGTAAAATTGTGAGTTATAAAAAGATGATGAAACATTTGTATTTGAGTTAATATTAATGATCACAAGCAGTAAGTGCTTGAAAACCTTCTCAGTTATCAATATCCATTACTTTTGTGCCTTAGTGCAGCACAGTATGTATTATACGTATGTGCTGGTCAGAGAGACTTTTTCTTCATATGATTTTGGGTGTTGTAAACAGTATGAACAATTTAAAATCTTGTCATAGTTTCTCATAAGGCAAACAAAAAAAAATTAAATGTTGTATTTTTTTTGTCAAGGCTCGCAGGTGTTTCCAAAACACAAAATGATTGTAGGTTTAACTGTCAATCCAAGCCACCCATTCCTTACACTTAAAATGAGTAAGAATAGACTATCCATCAGGATGAGACTGTATGAGGTAAGGAAGTATAGTGGCACAATGTAAATTTTGCCATTAATACTCTCGGCACAGTGATTCTAATGTTGGAATTTTTTTATGTTAGTACTATTGCTGTGATGCAGCCAAGAACAGTCCCTGTTAGGAATTCTGGGAACTGCAGCGATTTCATAGTGGAACTAAACAAATGCTTTCTCCCAGTGTGATTCCAAGCAAACTGTAGAAACCTCCCTACAGGGAAGCTGTACTATTTTTGCTCAGCACAGCACTCTGAAAATTTCTAAGATGCAAGGCATCTCACACCATTTATAAACAGCGAATTGCACTTGAAGAAACTTTGCTTTCTGTGAAATTCAGCATTTTGAACATTATCTTTGTGGCTACCATAATATTCTTTCATTGAATTGAGATTTTTACAGCCTTCCTGTGAATGAACATCTAAATAGTGGCACACAAAGTGAGGAAATGAGAGTATTGCAGGTTGAAATCTACTGCCTGAAAGACTGTAAAAGCCATACTGTTATGTACAGTGACCATTAGTCACACTAGTGGAGACTTGTCTTAACTTTCCCTAAGTTATTCACACTGCAATTTTACCAGCTCTCTCCTGCCTCTTACTGACCAATGCACATGGAATGATCTAACTGGTATCTTGCCTTTCTCTCTCACCCTTACCGTGAGTCCCGATTAGGGTCTAGAAAGCCTTCCTTCTTCAAATGATGTCTTGTACAGCTAAGGACTGTAGGTAAGTTAGAAAAAAACCCAATGGAGTCAAACAGCTGTGGACTGAGCGTTTTGTGGGACCCAGTAGTTTATTTTAGCCATTGCATAATTAGTTCTGAGAACTGGGAGGGAAGATCTTAGAAGAAGAATAAGTTGTATGGTAGGGACAATGTCAAGGACACTCAAGGTAAATATTCAAAATTGGAAAGGGATCCAAGACTGCTTTGCTCTAGAGGACATCACGGGAACAGAGCAGGTCAGTGTTCTGAGGAGGACTGGGAAACAAGAACACTGAGCATGAACTTTTTTCAGCAGGTACAGGGGCTGCAGTAAGGAATGCCTGTTATGAGAAAAAGTCCTATGTTCTCTTGCCTTGACAATTTTATTTTTTTAATTTTAGTATTTGCAGTATATTTATTGACAATATAAAGTAAGGGAGAACACATAAAAAAAAATACTGGGGGAAAAGAGAGAGAGGAACTGAATAAGTGGAAGAAGTAGTAGTGGTCTTCAGAATGCAGAAAAAGAAAGCAGGCTGTAAGAGCTCTTGAGACTATTTGAGATGTTAGTAAGGTTAGTAAGGTCCCTTCTGGGACCTCATTTACCAGCAGAACATCCTCTCTGATATGCCCTCTGAATACTGAAACAAATGGCTGCATATATATGCAAAGCTCCAGAGTGAACCTCCTTACAGTCTTCCTATAGACTTGACAGTGCTCAACAGCATGATAGTCATGGATAATCCTCTGGGACGAGCTGAGATTATAATATATGAATGTGTGTCAATGCCCAATTTAATGATTTTCTAGAAACCAATGCTAAGTCATCATTAAAGTGCTAGTCTCAGGAAGGTACTTACTAAAACATTGCATAATTATTGTTGAAAGAATAACAAAGGATCTCCTATACTTTAATATCTCATGTTGGTGAGACAGCCTGGCATACCCAAATAATGATGCTGAGCAGGAAGGGTTGTATACATAAGCCACCGCCATGTTCTGAACACTGTAACCATACTACTTTAATCTTGCTGGACTTCACTCCTTATTACAGTTTCTAGCTGCCTTCTTAGCTTCTTTTTAAGGCTTGGTTTAAGGTATTTCTACTGAAGTAATCAGCTCTTAATTTTATTTTACTCCACCACTTCCTTTGCATGTTACACACCTTAGCCTTTCATTTCTATTGAAGTAATCTCCCTCTTCTCCAAAACATGGCCCACCCCCAGCCATTTAGCCTCTCACACTCTAGCTTACCCTTTTTAGAATGGTTGATTTTTGCCTATAGACTTTGTGATACAGCTTGCTTGATAGCACAGGAGGTCTCTTAGTTACACCACAGGAAAAAACATGAAATTTGCAAAATGCCATACATGCCAGCAACTTACAGATCTTGAAACCTCACAGAAAAGCATTAGTGTCAGTGGTAAGGAGACCAAATACTTTGCTGTCTTTGAACAACCTTTCTTGTATATTAATTTAAACGTATTTGTGTGAGCTTTTTCCTAGTTTTTCAAAGAGCCAAATTCAATTTGAAAAAATAACAGCTAAGGGTCTTGTGGAATACTTAAAGGCCAACACAGAAATACGGATGCACTTAAGTTCTTTCTGTTTGGAATAAACCTCTTGATCATTGCTCATAGAACATTGCCTCTTATTTGCTTAAGAGGAGATTATTCAAGAAACCTTTTTTTACCTCGTTTTTTCTAGAGCCATTCATTGTATTATAAGGGTTAGGCATATGTATGTAATTTATTGTTTTTACCAAGTGTATTATGTGTGAATACATTTTGAATCATTCAACTCTAGATTATTTCCTAACAGTCACCAACTTGGACTTTGTTCTACATACATAAAAAACTTTGATTCCTATGATTTCCCTATGTGAAAGGCTTCTTAAATTGTGTTTATTCTTCTAGCTTAATAAATGCATCTGAAGAGCCCTAGGTCCTCTTCAAACACATGTATCATTTCTGTTGGATTAGAAACTGTCCCTAGGGACTCCTCAAAAAGAACAAATAACAATCTCCATGTTATATTAAATCAGTGTATACAAATAATCTCTGTCTAATGAAAATATTAGTTGTTGCAAGTTATACCTTCTTCATAAATAATCCCTAGAAAGTAATCCCTAATGGCATTTTTTTCAGAGATATTAATTACTTAAATTTTTTCATTGTTGTCTGTTGTGTATAATGTAACTGCTTCTCATCTGTGATAACACCACAGATTTTAATAACTATAGTATTGACACTGGTACAAATATAAGCATAGACATATCTACAATGTAATGTAGCTCTTGCCATAAAGAGTGATCCTAGTCAGAACAATATTCTGATTTCTCAAGGTACCTGTTTACAAAAACATAAAATACTCCAAATGCTGCAAGACAATGATTTAGACAAAAATTGATAACCGTAAATGACACAAAAATAAATTTGTCTACTTTCTTTTTACTAATCATGCAAACAGAACTGAGGAAAGAACACAATTATCTGATATTAGTATGTAGAATATTTTAAAATGTTTTGTAATGCATGCAAATATATATAATGACTTCTTAATTTTATTCACTCCACCATTTCCTTTGCGTGTTACAAAGCTTAGCATTATCACAAATACTGTAAAACTTTTTTGTCATCGAATGTCTAAGAGGTCAGAAGTGATACATCTAATACTGATGTCCAAGTTTTCCAGTAAAATTCTTATAAATTACATCTGTTTCTCCAAAGATACAATTATTTAAATGATTTTGAAAACAATGCACTGCCAAAAAAAAAAAATCAAAGCCACCTCTCTAAAAGACCAGTAACTAAGAGAGAAGCAACTGCTTATCTAAAAAGAAGGAAAACTTCAGTGCTTTCTCACCCTAGTATGAAAAAGCAATTCCTTTTTTTGTATCACCAAGGTCAATATAATAATTTTCTAGTATTCTCAGTGTGCAAGGCAGTTTCCAAGAAATCCTAAGAAAAGGGCACAGTTGATCTCCATTGTTTTTCAAAGGCAATGAGAAAAGAGAGCACAGTTTTGCTTTTTCATTTTGTGTGAAGGTTGTCCAGAAGTTGTCATGTGTATGTTTGTCATTCCTAAAAAAAATCCCAACCAATCAACCAAAAAAACCCAACATCAAGGCCCTGGTCAGTGACTCTACATGATCACTGTGAGCCAATATCAAATTGGTACATGTGAATATTTCAGATTTTCCTTAGTCTTACCTTTGCTCCTCTGAACCAGTATGAAGCCTATGCACAGTTGATAGTGTACTTGAAATGAAAAATAGAATTTCAGTGGATCACACAATATTAATGGAGTCACTGTACAATCTCCAATTTTACTTACAGTTTGTTCTAAAAGATTATACTAAACATGTATGCTGATACCTAGTGTCTGTAAATTAAACTAGCTGATAAGCCTATCTGTAAAAGAAAAGGGAAGAGGGAATTAGCTGCCAACACTTTAAACCAGGAAAGGTAGTGTTCCTTTTTAAAAAATCACTAAAATTCCTGGTAGTTTTTGTGTTGTAGTTGTCAAACATGCTGAAATAAACCTATTATATTCCTATTGTTCACAATCCAGCCTTAATACTTTTAAAAAGCATATGAATAAATCTTTTGTGGTTTATAATATTGGGTGTTTCATTCTACATTTTGATTTGTTAGTGTCCATCTGTAAGTTTTAATCGTAATAGCTTCAGTGTATGGATTCTTCTGAACTGTGTAAGAGTTTGGTTTACAGATAGAACTTCTATATTTAACTTTAAAAATATTAACAGTTCTAATAATTTTAAGGAAAGGAAGGCTCCTGAAGTCTGGCCTTTGCCACTCTAGTCAAATATTTTGATCTGGCATATACTATGTTGCCAGACATAGTTCTTTCACTCTTACTACCTAGTGTGCAATAAAAAAAAAAAAACAAAAACAAAAACAAAAACAAAAACTTGAGTTGAATTTAACTCCAATCTTTTTTTCTCAGATCAATTATTTAAAAGAAAAAACATAACACTGAGTTTAGAAAATATTAATTATGGCATATATCTTTAAGAAAAATATTCAGGTAGAAATTCAGCCAATTTTTTCCATACTTTGAAATTCCAGAACATAAGTATCATTATATGAGGAATTACAAACACCTGATTATTCGGTTCACACATATAGGCACACACACACAAAAGGAGAGCTGAAATACCAGACATGGATAAATTGATCTTGCCTTTGTTAAATAGGAATTATTAAATAATTGCAGAACTAAAAGTCTGTGCTAATTTGAAGGAGTGAGGAGTCAGCTAAGGCAGTTGATTAATTACTTGTCAGTACAATTGTTCTTCTTTTGACACCACAGTTTTTAGTCATTTAATATTTTCTGTATAAAGGTCATAATACCTTACTTGGTTGGCATATGCATAAAAGATTTTTGAGAACCATAATTTAGTTTTTGTTTCTGCTATTTCTATTGGATAACATGCCTCCAAAGTCTTTTGATCCTGAGTGTAATTAGTATGATTTTTCCTAATTCTCAAACCCCTCTTCTCATCATCTATCTGATATATGACAAACCTTTGAATTGTTTCATAATTTCAAACTCTGAAGTTTCCCCCCCACATACATAAATACTGGGGAAGTTTTATTAAGTAAATGCACATATGAAAAATGGCTTACAAGGATTTACTTCTTCATAGTAGATGGAGTTCCATGATGAAAGCACAGCCTCCAAATCTGGAAAAACCTGGGCTTTGTCTAGGGAGCAGTCACTAATAACAATGACTTATTTTCTCTTGAACTTAGTTCTTCATTTCAAATAATAGGAAAAGAACATACTTTTCTTTGTATGCAGTGAACAGAAAATTCAGATTGGAAAAGCAAAGTTAGTAATTCAGACATAGCTCACAACATTGGTGCCTTGCAAAGATGTCTGCCATAGCAAGTTCTTTCTATGTTCAAAATACTATGATTACAAAAATTCCCTGAAGTGCATTTACTTTCTTTAATTCCCTTTAGTAGCAAGTGAGGATGCTTGCAGGTCCTCAGATGTAGTTCCATCTGCATTGGGAATGTCTTCCTGGAAGATTTATACTTGTGACTTCAGTATGAAAAGCACTGCTGCAAATAAATTCTGCTTCTTCTCCCTTTGTACCATTAGTTAATGCACATTTCAGCATGTTTTAGGAAGCATCTGAGTATATGAATCAGTGAAATGAATGAAGCAGCTAATACAGGCTTTATTCATCTTGCTGCCCATTTGGCAGAGACATTTCTCCACCAGTTTTCTTCAGAACTGTAATTAATGTGAAGCAATTTAATTTCAAAAACAACCACAAACAAGCAAACTAAATGCAAAACCCTACACTTAGATTCTTAAGAACAGTATACCAGTCACTGGACGATACAGAAATGTTGTATTGTTAAGTGGTTACCAAATTCTGAGATCATATCATGTATGTGAAGAGGTCTGTATGTCAAGGGAGGTGATTCTTCCTCTCTACTCAACTCACATGAGACTGCATCCAGTTCCATGGTCCTCAGCACAAGAAAATGTGGACCTATTGGAGTGGGTGATGATCAGAGGGATGGAGCACCTCTCCTACAAAGATAGGCTGAGGAGTTGGGGTCATTCAGCCTGAAGAAAAGGCTCTAGAGAAACCTTATAGCAGCCTCCCAGTACTTAGAGGGGGATTATAAATAAGAGGGAGAGTGACTTCTCTACTCAGAGAGCGGTCAGGCACTGTCACATGTTGCCCAGAGAAGTTGTGGATGCCCCATCCCTGGAAGTGTTCAATGCCAGGTTGGATGGAGCCCTGAGCACCTTGACCTAGAAGGTGGCATGCCTGCCCACAGCAGGGAGGTGGGAACTAGATGATCTTCAACGTCCCTTGCAACTCAATCCTTTCTATGATTTTATGATTCTGTGATAAAACCAGAGAAAGTATCCCATATTATTCATTAGCTATATATTGGTCCTTCTCTATTTTACCCCTTAAAACAGACCACTAGAATAGAGGAATTATACAGATAATTTTACAACAAAATGTCAACATTTTGACACTAATAACATGTTGGATTTAACCTCATGGTGTTAAGCTATGATTTGAGAGGTGGACCTTGAACCAGTTCAAGAAGTTAAAGCTTTCTAATTTAGTCTTATGGAAATCTTAACATTCTAATCTAAGACTTGTTATTAATCCAGATACAGTTGTTTTGGAAAGAAAAGACTCCTTTTATGCAGAAAAAAATATTTGACAATAATAGTTCAGTGAGAATTGTCATATATATAATTCCTAGTTTGCACCACTTTTCCTGATTGTACACTCACCCTTCCATGACCCTTCTGGGTCATAAAATTAGTGGTTTCATTCTGGTGTTGGTGATGGTCTGTTAAGTCATCTGCATCTCTGGTTCTCATGGGGAAGAATCTTAAGCTGATCCTTTTTTTCTGCCTCTTCCTTGCTCCTTCCTCCTTCTTTCTTACATGCCTTAGATGCATCTGCTTTCCATATGTTTTCTAACATGCTTTTTAAACTGCTTTTTTTGTTGGTCTGTAGCTCTATGTTGCATCTCAATATATATATGTTGCCTTGTGTGGATGTTAGATGCTGTTAGATACTCAAGTTCTCTTTGTACCTTCTAAAACAAAAGCAGTTTTGTCTAGCTCCAGTCTGCATTTCTTTAATTGACATATGGGAAGTTGCTTATAGCCAGGAAGTCTCAAGTGTCCAGCCTGTGTCCCATCTCTTTTCATCCCATATCTGTATTCCCCTGTGCTGCATCCTGTATCTCCTTGTATGAAGACACTCCTGGTATGGGCTCTCTGCTTTCAAACCAGGCTGATCTTTCTTTATACTACAACATTATGTTTGAGTCATAAATACAACATTCTAGAATAGCTGCCTATTACTGTTATCTATATAAAACTATGATCACACCATACAAATATCAAAAAACGAAGGGCAAATAATTGCAAGGTGCCATAGTTACCCAAAGGGGATGCTCTCAGAGGTGATGGGCCCTCTGTGGTTCTCCTCCCATCTATGCCAATATGTGCAGTTTGTGTTGTGAGGGGGAGCTCTCCAGGCAATTCAACTAAACTATGGGACACCCCCATAACCAGCAAAGCAATGGTTTATATGCTGCACTCAACTGGGGTGGTGAAGGAAGGTGTACTGTGTACAGGGCTCTAGTACTCACACCTTCACCTGCTCCCCTTTCCAGTGGTCACAGCAGAGTTTGCTGGGGCAGGTGAATGTGTGATGGCCATTTACACCAGAATAAAATCTCTCTGCCTGTGCTTTTGATATCCATGTAGGGAGGGAGGTTTGACCCTGCCTAAGTGGGGCCCCCATTACGAGTGGTGGAGAAGATTGTACAGAGCTCATTCATGGGGTTTGGAATGCTCTCTTGATGATCTAGCAGACATCCCTCCAGGGTGACAGCCATGCCTGTCAGCCACCTGTCCTGTGCTCTGAGGTAGCTTCCACCAAGGACACTCCTGGCTGCCTCTCACATGGCACCTGCCTGGCAGCTGCATCCCACGTCCCACTGCAACACCCTGCCAGGCTGGGGGAGCACAGGGCACTGGCTTTGAGGTGCAGTCCCCAACACAGACTGGGCTTGCAGGGCCCTCTGGTGCTCTCAGGGTTTCAGCAGTTAGCTGGAGAGGAAAAACAATGATCAGTCGAAAGAGGAGAAATATATAAAATAAATTCACATGACAGAAGTGTTTGCAGAGATCCTGATTTTGATGTAGGATGTTTACCTTGGTGGCAGGCAATTTTGGAACATTAAGCTGTGTAAACTTTTTATCTTCCAACAATAATTAACTTCTTCAGATTTTTCATAGCACTTCATCATAGGTTCCTCCTTTTCCATGTTCATTTCAAACCTGAAAAATGTGTTTACTTTTGTAATGACTCTGTTGAGTAAGTTGCATGAATCCTTATAATATATGAATGATACAGTACTATAGTGATTGTATCTCTTTTAATTTAGTTATTCGAAAGAAAACCACATCCCAGCGTTAGTCTTATTTTTTCCTAAAGGAAGTACAGAAGCAACTTTGCCATTAATCAGAAATTTTGGTTGATGTGTGGTTGGGATGATTGCTGTAATGAAACGAATCTCTTATGTCTTCAACTGGACACTTTCAAATAGTAAGCAAAATATAACCAATATTTAGCTTTCTTTTTAATGTGAGAGTGTATGTTAATTTTTCTTTATTCTTTTTATCCTATTTTTATATTTTTATTTTAAGATTTTCTATTTTATTTTTAAAAGGTTTTAGAACCATCCTGTCACATTACATAATTTGCAGTCTTCATTTCGTAAATCCTTGATCAGACTATTTCACAATATGCTTAATGTTTAGATGCCATTAAGTTCTATAAACTTCCCGAAGTACTTAAGAATAGTAGCTAAACACGTGCTGAACCATTGAAATAAAGTGAGATTTAGGATTCTTCCAGGATCAATTTCAATTTGAAAACAAAAGCAGTGAAGTGGATTATTTTTAATCACTTTCCAAAGTTTTGTGAAAAAGATGGAATAATTATTATTTCAATTTAGTGCATTATTTAAATTTAGTGTGCTATTAGTAGGGAAAAAATGGCACCTAAATATTACTTGTGAAAAGACAGCACTATCTCGATTTTTGTAGCTATTAATATTTTCTTTCTCCCTGTGATTCTAATATCCATTTCCAACTTTCAAGGCATTTTTATTATTAGAATCAAGCAGTAACATACAACAGGATTTCTAGCTCATGTGAGACACAATGTTGCATCCAGTCTTTTGCATTGATGAATGGTGTTCTGTTTCCTTGTTTCAAAGAGACATGTATGTCCTATGAAATCATACCCATCACCTTGCAATCTTATTACTGTTGATTAAACTAGTTCAGATTACACAATTTTCTCCGTATGTTCACCAGTGAAGTTCCTATGTGAGGTGTTAGGAGAGATCTAATGATTTGAAGGGCTTTCAGCATCAACTGTGGCTTAGAAAATGCATTTTATTTCATCATCCCTGTTACGTGGAATGCAAGCTAACGTGATGAATTTGCATTGATCTCCTTGACCTTCTCTTACATAGAAGAAATCAGGAGAAAATATCACTGATACAATTAGTTTTTACAACAGTTTTTCTGGCTGTTATTTGGTCTCCATAATAGAGTTGAGGGGTTTTCCCTCTTTAAATATTCATTCATGTTCTCAGTGAAATGGCATTGCACTTAATTCACATCAGCTAATCGGAAGATTTTTGCAGTTTTGACTATTGTGCATAATACAACAGCCAAGATACTTACCATATCTCTACTAAAAAGCCTGTACCATGAGTTTGATCATGCTATTCAATTGCTAGGCTTAATTTGAAAATAATTGTTCACAGCAATTAAGTAAATGCCCCAATTTCATTAAGAGAATTCCTAATTAGAAAGTACAACATAAAAGTGCTAATGTTGCTTCATTAGGCTTGAATTACTCATTCTAATACTACTTTTTTACTACCTATACAATTTGTCTCTGCAGTAGAGTATCAGCCTAATAACTGGTACCAGATTGGGAACAAATTTCCCGTTGCAACACATTCATGTCCCAGACAAATGTGCAATGATATATTACAAAGGAGACGTAAGTCTATATTTTACGCATAGTCTGAAATTTAAAGAAATCTGAGATATAGCAATATCTCATAAGGTGTGTAAGAGTTACTTGCTTTGAAGTATAACAAAGCAGGTTTTCCAAAATTTGGTGTCTCAATACATGTTTGCCACTTGCTATATAAGAAACTGTATATGAGAAGTAAAAAGACAGTAAGTGTAGCTGCTAATAAGCAATACTGATGACTGAAATAATTATGGCATTATCACAAAATGTCATTATAGATGTCATGTGAGATGTCATGAATAGTCTTCAACTGTCAGAGCTATTGTTTCTTTACAACATTGAGGAATCATTTCACTTTTTACCATATTAATATAACTCTGCAAAAGAAGGAAGAAGATATTTCTATTTCAATCCAGATGATTCCTTTTCTGCATATAAAAAATTCAGTATTCAGCAGCCTCATCATGCCATGGAATGGATAAAGAAAAATGTCGAAGAAAAAGTTGCACATAAAAGCAATAAAGAGAAAATTAAAAGCATGTAACAGTACATAAAAGCAAGAAATAAAATAGCACTTGTTTGTTTCTGTTACCTTCAAGCTTTCCCTCAATTTCCTTTATTTTTTCTTGTACTGTCTCTTGCTTAAAATATAAGATTAAAAATAGGTTAGCAAGAAAAACATGTTCATGTATTTCTTGTGAAATCCAGGCAGCTGTCTCGTGTTGTTCATTGGCAGATAAATGTGGCTTTGACAACATTTATACAATTATGGATTTTAATAATTGTAAAAAATATGTATATAGTTAGAGTTTTGGGTTTTATTTATTTTTGGGGATTTTTTTGATTTTGGATTGCAACATCTCTTATTCATGTCTGCATATGTATATACAAATTGTAAAGCTCATAAATAGGCAAGAATAATTTTTATGTACTGCTCTCACTCTAAAAATACTGAAATCTGATTATATGTATGGAATATGGATAGGGATAAAAAGTTACAAATACATAGAATTGTTGCAAATTGACCATGAATGCCCATCCCATGGGTCAAGAGGAGATGGAGAAAATTTTCATATGACATTTTGTTTTATCTTCAGTCTTTATTTGCAAGTGATTTAAGACTTGTAAAGAAAGACAAACAGCTGTTGCTGTATAGAACTTAGGTTAGGTCTATCATGGGACCTGTAGACAACTCCCTTTTCCTCTAGTTTTGAATTTCTGATAACTGTATAATAATTTAGAGTTATATGATAACCAAACTTTATCAAGAAAACAGAAAAAAATCTCCATTTTTATAATTGGGTTTTTTTCCTAGTTATGCTACTTCAACTCAAGATACAATCAATGCAAAACAGTGGAGATATCATCTCTTAGAATAGAACAGATTATTTCAGTTGGAAGGGACCTACAGCAATCATCTAGTCCAACTTCCTGACCATGTCAGCTCTGACCAAAATTTAAAGCATGTTATTAAGAGCAGTGTCCAAATGCCTCTTTAATGCTGACAGCCTTGGGACATCAGCTACCTCTCTAGAAAGTCTGTTCCAGTGTTTGGCCACCCTCTTTGTGAAGAAATGCTTCCTAATGCCCAGTCTAAACCTCCTGTGGTGCAGCTTTGAAGCATTCCGACACCCTCTGTCACTGGATACCTGGGAGGAGATTAGCACTTCCCTCTCCCCTTCCCCTCTTCTGGAAACTGTAGAGAGCAATGACACTGTCCCTCAGCCTCCTTTTCTCCAAACTAGACAAGAAGAATTATGATCTTGAGTAATATGAAACAGGAAACATTCTGAGGTTCATACTAATATGAAGCATGCAGAGAAATCTGGTAACAACACCATTCACTGTCTCTGCTTCATAGTACTTTGAATTAAGGACTGGCCAAATTTGTCTCAGTCTTACTAAGGAGTCTGACAGTTTCTTCCTTGTGTATTATTTCAGGGGATTGTCTTGGTTGAATATTTTCCTGATCATGCAATATTTTATTCTGAAGTTTTCATGATATTTTAGTAGCCATAGATGGCTTAATCACTGATAAAGCCATAGAGCTTTTGTAGCACATCTTCTGTGTGGCAAAATAAAGTCGGTTTTAGTACTACTGTTGCTATTTTAGAACTCATCCATTCACTCTCAGAGGATACTAGCTGTTAGGCTTGGCTGCGGCTTTAGCTGTAAAACCTACAAGCATTTTCAGAGACATGCTCTGCCAAAATTTGACTTCAGATGGAATTGTGGTAAAAATGCACCTAAAATTAAGGGTCCTAATTCCTTCAAAGGTGAAGAACTGCATTTACTTCAGTATGACATTTAACTTCCTCTTATCATTTTTCTACAGAAAAAGGATATTTTTGGAAGCATTCAAATGCTTTAAATGTACACAAGTATAGTCTACTTGCAGGTAGATAGGTCCCATTACTGTTGTATATGAACATCTGTTTCTTTCAGTTACTTAATAATATTCACTTCATTTTCCCCAAACTTTTCTTCTGCTCAGGTCTTTTAATTCATGTTCATATGTGAACACTCAAGCACATGCATAATCCATTGCTATTTGTTATCTTAACTACATACAGAATGTATTGTACATAGACTATTAATAGGTGTCTTATCTATGTAAAATTTGATCACTTCACCAGCAGAAATTACCTAGGAATCTCTGGGTCACACTGCACAGGATGTTAATTAACAGGCACACAAGTGGGAGTAGGCACAGCAGGAGTTTCCTGAAGAAATCTCCAGAACTATCCAAAATTTGCCATAAAGTGCTTCTGTAACTGTTAGTCAAATACTTCTAGTTTGTGAAGGTGGCTTGGAATTCAGCCAATCACCTACTTTCAGCTCAGTTCATAGTTTCAAAGGAGTCCATTATTTTCTCTATGTTGAAGTTAGTGGCATCACTTAATTTCACCGGGCATGCACACAAGCACAGCCCCTGATACCCTGTTATGCATATTGAGATCATAGAACAAATTTGGTTTTCATGCTCATTATTCATTCATAACTTAAATGCCATAGTTCCATGTATAGCTGCCACAACTATAAATCCTAATGAAATTGAATACAACGGTTGGGTTCTAAGTGAAACTTCTAAGATGTTACAAATTATATTAAAAATACATTCAAAATCTATTCTTAGATCTTATACCCATAAAGAGGATCAGACAGAATAAAAGACCTTTTTTTGTAACTCTGTTGCTTGAAAAGCTAAGAGAAAAGTGTACTGCACATCCTTTGAACATGTTCATCAAAGCTAAGCAGAAAAATAGTGAGGAGGGATGGATCTAGCTTCATGTCTGGTTTATCTTTTGTCCACCTAAATTAAGAAATGCCTAAGAGGAACCATAATATCAGTTGCTGAGAATCTGTGAGGATGAAAGCAAAAAAGAACTTAGCAGTTCTCTGAAAGCTGGAGATATTTACCACTGGGCTGCTAATGGGATGGTGTAACTGGTTTGAGAGGTGTGGTGGATGATATCTCTTTTGTGTGTTTGGTCTCACCTTACATATTATATTCTATAGAAAAACATCACAAAGAGAGAAGAGATTGTATCTTTCCTTGCATATATTTGATCATGCTCAGAAAAGAAAAGCTTTGAGATTGGTAATTGACTGAGACAGAAGACAAGAGCATTTCACATAAGAGGAAATTAAGAAATTGCAGAGAGGAGCAGAGAGCAGCCATTCTTAGGACTGTATGGAAAGTGATGCAAAGAGAAAGTTTCAGTGGACCAATGAGAGCTGAAGAATTTATCACAACAGAAGACCCTTAACTCAAACCAACCCTTGAAGTGAAAATATAAGGTGGAAAAACTCATTCATAAGACCTCATTTTTCCATTTCCATTTTCATTCTTTGTATGTATGGCTACTCTGTCTTACCTAGTCATTTTTAATACTTTTGAGTTTACATTTTAATAAAACAAGCTTTTTGTATTTAGAAGTCCTTCTGATCTTCTTGAAGAAGTCTGGACAGAAGCATTCAAACTTCTAGATAGTTTGGGTCCAACAACAAGACGTGTATCCTGACCTTTTGTCAAAACATATACAATTTCTGTTATTAGGCCTCAGTTATTTTCATTAGGCCTCAAGAATTTTCACCTTACAAATATGTTCTCTGATAGTCTACCACATAAACAGACAGAATGTTATTCTAGCTAAGATTTTGTTCGTTTAACATGACATCCCACTTTGGCAGTATCTGTTCAAAATAGGAGCTAATGTTTTTACTAGCATTAAAATTAGTAGTATATACCTTTCATTGCCTGCAAGGTTTCTTACTAGCTCAATGTATGCTTTATATATTAAGTTATTCCAATGTCTTCTGGGCTTGAGAGGAATGAATAATACAAATTAATTTTGTTAATGCCCTTTAACTGTTGTTAATTAATACTGTTCTATGCAAAACCAAATATCAGCTGGGGTGCACACACTATTGCCTATCTAGGAGAAAGAAAGTTTGTTTTTATCCTTTGTGTCTGGTAAAATGCTGCCTGCTCATCAGAAGCTTGTTTTGATGTTGCTTGTAGTTACTAGCTTGCACTATTAAAAATATGAAATGTGGAGCATTATTCACCTTGGGTTTTTTCTCTTCCAGGCTAGACCAAGAAAGTATTTATAGCTAAAGCAAGTTTTCAATGCTACAGTACATCTTCTGTAACATATAAGAGTAAAAACAGAAAGCTGCACAATTTATTCTTTTAATGTTGTTAACAGCCTTCAAGGTTTGACCTTTCTGGAGGTCCTAGAGTATTGATATTCTTTTGTTTCTGTTTGCTGCTATTCATAACAGGCAAGGAATTTCTTTTAGAAGTCCATCAGCCAGAGTTCTGTTTTATGCATATAGGTGTTGAAATTTATATGTCATGACAGAAAACTTATGATAACGAGCATGGCTGTAAGTCTCTGTGTTTCTGCCCCATGTTTGTGCATTTTTATTTACTTACTCATTATTTACTCATCTTGAAACTTTTACAATATGGTCCTTACTGTGTCTCTGCAGTTGGTTAATGATTGCAGTGAAGATTCCATGGGAACAAACATCACTATAGTAACTTTCAGTGAGCCCTATGGAACTAAAATGACAACTTTTATCTTTCCTTTAGAGTTTGCACTGATGTTTTCTCCCTTTTTCTCTTAGTCCTGAGCCCATAGATTCCTTCTTACGTGATTAATGTTAGCTGTGTAAGAGGAAAGTTGCAGAATCAGGCCTTGTATCTGTGCATGTGCACTCACACATGGAGTTTAAATTGCTTTGTTTTCTATATTCATTGATAATTCAGTCAAGGTGAGCAACATTACAAGAAAAAGAAAGGGAAAGAATAAGAATAAGTCAGATGTTACTTCAGTGTTGAATGGGAAATGTAGAGTTTAACGTTTTCATCTGTTCATGAATAAAATAGAAAGAAAGGAAATAAGCTTTTTTTAAAAAAAGTGCTAGTAGGATATTACATAATATTTAAACATATATTCATAGGAAATGGATCAGAATGTAATCTTATTAAATTACAGTTTGGGTGCCAGAAATATATCTTATGATTGCCACTTTTTATGGTACATGTTATTTGTCATTTTTGTTTTAGAAAGTTCTTTCTTTTTTTCTTCATTGAAATCTGATACTGTCAAATGAGAAATTTTGGAGGGAAGAAGAACATATTAATCTTTTGCTAAGTGACAAAGTTGATAATTTTAAAGTTTTCTTTGGAATAGAAATGAAAACTAAATTAAAAATAATGTGTGTCCTCCCAGGGAAATGAGTGAAAAGCCATTGAACGTGAAAATGTTTTCCCCAGCAGGGGAGACTTTTACATGTGCTCATATGTTAAATTGAAAGTCAGTCAGCTGTCTTGGACCCCTTCTCTGTCTCATAACCATATCCCATTAAATTTTTTCAAGTAGGTTCCCAAACAGGCTAAAACCTGCTCTCATGAAATCTAGGACTGTGATCCTGCTTTTTGATTTTTTTTCCTTTCTCTTGAGATCTTAAACTCCACCATCTCATTACTGCCAAGACAGTCCCTGTCCTTCATATCCCCAGTCAGTTCTTTCTTATTTGTAAGTATCAGGTCCAGCAGAGCTTTTTTGCTTATCAACTTCTCAGTCATCTATGTCAGAATGTTATCATCAGTGAATGCAGGAACCTCGTGTGTGGCTTATGCCCCCTCAACAGATACTAGAGCAACATACCTGATTTGATTTCAGATTATATGGCCTACTTTAGCAGTCTGACAAAATCTGAGATTTTGTTATTTTTCTTCCTTGTGGTGCACCATGGGAAGCATAATGGGAGCCAGACAGTTATGTGACTTTTTAGTCACATACTTCATTGACAGCACAGCAGGCAGAAAGTACTACTTGCAAATTACGACTATCCAGCCTAAAGAAAAAGTACTCAGTGGCACTAAATGGTCACAATACAAAGCAGTTCATGAAAACATTTAATTATGGCACTTTCAGTTGCTTTCACATTGCAAATTACCATCGCACTAGCAAATAGTTTTAATAGCAGTTTCAGTAGACGTTCTAGTAACTGACCTGTCAGTATCACTCATAGCTGGATGCAAAGGACTTGCTCTTCATGGGTCAGATTTTTTAGATTCAGTGCTACTGGTGTGTGAAGACTCTGATGCAGACTTTTGTTATCCAGCAATTGTTGTGGAGTGACAGGATGACAGACAGCTTACTTGAGAATTTATCTAATGCATCAGCTGCAAACCAGTATTAAAGTTTCTATTCCTCTGTTTACTACCATGCAGAAGCATGATTTGACTGTAATTGTGAGAGAATGATCACTTTGAAAAAATGCTGTGGGACAGATTACAGAATGTGCCATGCTTGAGTTATGCATTACTTTGGTCACATAGGTTTCCCAACTATACAGAAAGGAGGAAACCTAGCTCCTGTTTTTCGCCCTTTGCTTTGGCAATGTTTATAAACAGTGTTTTTCCTGATTATGGGTATATTGTTGAATGCACGTCTTTCAATTTACTTGATTTCTTGTTTAGTCCTGTAAGTATTAATGGTGTTGGTGCTCTGCAGCTTAGGCAGCACTAAGCATTGCTGCAAATAATTATTTAATTGGCATCTATGCATTGCAAGTTAAAAGCTGAAAGCATGTTTTTGAAAGAAAACATGACGGCATTGCTGTGTACCAAGCCACAGTTGTGAAGTCTTTCAAGAGCAAAGAGTTCATGAGAAATCTGAGATCTCTCTGAAGTTCTCTGTATGCACAACTTCAGGATTGGCAGCTGGATGTCACCCTCAAGATCTTATTTTCTCAAGTTATACGTGCTAGTATTCCTACCTTCAAGATAGGGCTCGTTGTTGTTAATTATATCTCATATCTTATTGAACTTACAGGGTATGGTATTTTGCACGTAGGAGGTTTGACTTTGTACAATTTGAAATAAACTTTTCTTCATTATGATTCTTTCACATTTTAATGAATTCAACAAAAAATTTAAATGCATCTTGCAGGAAAAATCGAATTATTTAAAATATTGTATTTTTAAAACAGAACTTGTTGAAAAATACGTTACAGTATAAACTAAATAAGTTTTGAAATCTGTCTTGAATCTAAAATTGTGTCTTTTTGATTGATTATGTAAATACGTAAGTGTGGTTTTCTGCATGGTGTGCTGGTTTGGGCAGAGTAGAGTTAACTTTCTTCTCAGTGGCTAGTATGGGGCTATGTTTAGGATTTGTGCAGAACACAGGGTTGATAATGCAGAGATGTTTTTGTTATTGCTGAGCAGAGCTCACACAGAGCCAAGGCCTTTGCTGTTTTCCGTACTGCAACACTGGCAAAGGAATTTGGGGGTGCATGGGAGATTGGGAGGAGACACAGTCGGGACAGGTGACCCAAACTGACCAAAGGGATATTCCATACCATATGACATCATGCTCAGTATATAAGGTAGGAGGAAAAAGGAGGAAGGGGGGGACATCTGGAGTGATGGTATTTGTCTTCCCAAGGAACCATTATGTGTGATGGGCCCTGCTCTTCTGGAGATGGCTAAACACCTCCTGCCTGTGACAAGAAGTGAAATAATTTCTTGTTTTGCTTTGATTGTGTGTGTCTTTTGCTTTCTCTATTAAACTGTCTGTATCTCAGCCCATGAGTTTTTCTAGCTTTTACCCTTCTGATTCTCTATCCCATCCCATTGGTGGGGGCGTGTGTAAGCAGCTGCGTGGTTCTTGGCTGCTGGCTGGTATTAAACCACGACACATGGTTACTCTTTTGATGAGTACATTGATATTCCAGTTTAGAAAGACTCTCTTTGGGATTTTGATGATGGACTTCTAGAACTACTTGCTTGCACAAGTCTCTGTATTGGAATATGGGGAATTATAATGTTGTTCATTTAGCACTATCATGTTATGTCACTTTCAATATATCTTTATTCAACAGTAATTTTAAACAAGCTGGTTTTAGTGGATTAGTATTTGTGCTGTAAAAGCTTTGATTAGTTCAGTTTTTGATTAATTTTTCCTACCAAGTCATATCATGATTTTGTTCAGTCATAAGCGTCAGATCATCTAAATTCTCTGCCCTTCTTTTCAGACTGAAGAAACCCTGTCCAGCACTTCCTAGCCTCACTTTAAATTCTCCAAACATTGTTTTCTTCCCTATTTCCTTTTCATATTTGGCAGGTGTTGGAAGACTGCTAATGATTCTGTTCTTCATGGTCACCCTAGCAAATATGCTGGGCCTGTAAGAAGTACATAAAAAAACCCAGAAGTTATTGTGTGCAGGTTTTTTAGCTTCCATAGCAACAAATAAAAAATAAATTATCAGTTTTGTGTTTTCTTCCTCCTGTCTTCTTCCGACTACAAGGGAAACTATGTATATTACCCCCTTCTGTATTTTGGTGCCCTACTTGTTTTTGTAATGCCTCAGTTAATTTTGTGGGCTTTGCTTGGAAAACTTGGCTGCAGAGCATCTTTAAATGTTGCAAAAGTGCACTGTCTGCAGGAAGCTTGGATGAGTAAGGGTAGGGGCTGAATTTCTGCAGGAGTGTCTTATGTCAGAGGAATTGGAACTGATTTGTGAGGAGAGAAAGCAGAAAATATATCAGAAAAGTGTGAGAATACATTAGCAGGATATACAAAAATATTATATTACAAGTACTACAGGGCTAGAAAGGGAGCTGAGAGGGAGCTCTAACATGTGAGAACCAAAGTAGGAAAACTGTGCCTGAAATCCCATATTACATTTCCTTATGCAAAAAGATATCCTGTACAGTAAGTTGTGTTTTGCAGTTATTTTCTGCAGAATAATATGAGTTACATTGTTCTTTATATCTTCTATCTCTGTTTCTTTGCTTTTATATTTTTAGGCAACTATCTGCCTTAAAATGTGCCCTAAACATTTTACTGCTAAAATGCTATTCATGCTATCGAGTAAAGTGGCTACATAAAGTGCTATCAAGTATATCTTATAAAACACCATGATAAAAAGCTGCGGAATATACCTCATACAGTGATGATACAATGCTATGAAATGTACCTCATAAAGTGCTATGAAACCTACATGTAGAGCACTGATCAAACTGTGAAGCAAATTAATTTGTACAGGACCTGGTTTTGCAGTCCTCAAATATATTTACTTAGAAAGTAGTGTAATTCTGATCTCCTGGGTGGAAGTGAAAGAGGAAGGACAGCTCAAAGTTATCATTTTGAGCACATTAAGAGAAGAAAAGGCATGACAGGGTGCCTGTCTAGGAGGGAGTTGGACCAGGAATTATAAATAGATAGGCAGAGTCAGACAACGCTATAAAACACATTGTTCCTGTGACAATATAAATCAGTTCCTCAGACTGACCTAAATGCAATTTATCCTGTTCAGGCAGAAGGCGAATAACCTTAAAAATGCCAATGTGTATCAGCACATCATAGATGTTTCATTTGGAAAAACCCCACAGTTTAGCCAGTTATATGTTATTATTCATAATAAACATAAACAGCAAAAATTAGGGTTAACTAAACACAAAAGACACTATCTCAGACTCTTCACAAAACACACTGCCCGTGTAGCTTCCTTAGAGTCTGTTTTCAGAATCTGAAGTCAAGAAAAAATTAGGACTTTTAAGAGAGCTTTCACTGTCAAAATGATAATGACATTCTCCTCTGTGGATTTTGTTATTCCTCTGTGCAGTGTTCACAGTAAAACACAGCTTGGTGATTGCATTTCCAGTCAAAATTTATCCTTGCTTCTTTTTCTATAGATATGTGATATAAGCATTTGCCCTAGGTCCAGATTTTATTGCTGTCTTGTGAGGAGCTTTTCCATTGCTCTTGTTGCTGCACTGTCAGGTGTCTTAGGTGTCACTCCTCCCTACCCTTCCATTCTAAGTGGCTTCATTATTCCAGCAGTTACTTAGAAAGGTTTCCTAAATATTTTTCTCTCTCCAAAAATAATGGTGATCCAGGATCTCTGCTGATCTTCAGGGAGTTACATGATATATGGCATGAAACTCAGTATCACTGCTCTCACAGGGAAAAACATCTCTGTGTACTGATTTAAGCTAAATCAGGGATGAAGCATTTATGAGCAGCCAGTAATTAATCAGTAATGAAAGAACTACACCTTCAGGATCAGTGTCAGTAATACAACAAATAGACCTCAATGGTAGACATTTATGAGATGTTTGAAAAAGACTTATTATATTGAAAAAAACACTTGAACACTTACTTCCCCCCCAAACTGTCACATGCAGAGAGTGTTTCAGGAATATACCTCGTGTTGGGTAATTAGCATAAACTGTCCTCCATGTTGGCTGACCCCAGGAGCCTGTGTACTACCACAGGCAAGCTGAACACCAGTTGAAGCACCACTTAGGTCAGTGGAGAGCTCTCTACATTAATGTTTTGTAATATCTTTATTGTAATTTCATAAGCATATATAAACTGTAGTAGTCTTTAAGCCTGTTACACAAAGTAAGTAAATTATGGTTAACAGTCTGCATTAACCCAGTAATTAACCTTCAGCCAAACAAAACCTTTAACCTAAAAGCCTGTCCTGCATAACCTAGTCAGATTCCTTGAGCTTTGAAGATGCAGGAGGGAGTACAGCTTTGCAGTATTTTGTACCTGAGACAAAAAGACTATAATATGTAGAGAACTAGAAAGCTTATAGACAATATCATGAAATACATCAAGTCAAATACCCAGAATGCATTTACATAATACTGCGATTTAATTTGATGATTGTCTGGGTTATCTTAAGAAGGTTTATACATTTTGGGTTTTGTTCATTGAATTTACTCTTTCAAAAGGAGCAGCTTTGGGAAAGCTGGAGAATTAAATCCCTTTATCTGTCCAGTGAATTAGTTCAACTCTGAGAGCAGCTGTACTTATCTGTTGGGCTTTAACCAAGAGCTATTCAAGAGAGAAGGTGCTTCTCTCTGCTGAGACCACTTACAAAAATGCCAACAGGGATGCAACTTTCTGAGCCAGTAACTTCAAGGAGAACTGTGCTTTCATTTCAGCACAAGTTAAGGATGTATAGCCAGCAATTTCACAAAAGGCCTGTGCCTTGGCATTACTCTAAACTATCTTCAGCCAAATGTTGTCAGCAGAAAAAAGGTTATAACGTGTAAGGGGTTCTTTAAGCAATAAAGAGATGTTTCTGGCATGAATTCCCACCCATAAATTTGAAAAAAACTAGTTGCTTCCCTTGAGGGTCCTTGTAAGTCTAGGCTTCTAAACTCACAAGTGTGGAATCTATGTACAACACCAAAATTCAACGATCTGTCAGAAAAAAAATAGAGCAGATGTGTGTAAGCTCATAAGATATATCAAACTGTCATCTGAAGATGATGGAGCATATGATTACAAATAAATGTGCACTTGGCTTGTGGCAATATTGTGTGGAATTGTAGTCCTTCTAAAAGAATAGATGGCATAGATTTAAGGCTTCCTAGTCTCAATGAAAGATCAGAAGATATGAAATGTGTCTGTGCAGTTAATTTCCTTACTAGATGAAGTTTTCTAAAACGCTACTACCCCCAAAGGCTACCTGTTACTTATTTGTTGTTTCTCTGAGGAGGGACAGTAGAAAGACTTTTGTGCTTGAAATCTTGTGCTTTTTTTCCCCTCACAACTATATCAGTGTGTTAATCTAAAAGATACTTTTCTCCTAAACAACCTTGTCCTTTGTATCACCATAATACTTAAATAATCGATCAGTAATCAAGACACCATTGTGCCAGAGAAAAAGTGGAATACAAACCATGCCCTGAGGAGCAATTCTCTGGATACAGCAGTGATCTTATTCTGTGTCAGGACATAAAAAAATCATTATTCATTATCGTAAACGTTATCTACAGCAGTCACTGAAAAAAATCTGCTTTAACCATGGTAAAATTTCTTACCTTCTTGTCTTCCCTCCTCAAGTAACATGAAATTTAGATCAGACAATCCATGCAGGCTCCTTACCTATGACCTGAGGAGATGATCTACAGAAGTGAAAAATCCAAGAGAAGAGATGCATAAGCAGGAGAGTAACAGTTTTGTTCTCTCTGTAAATGAGATGCTTTAAAAGTGCTGAATGAATATATGATAAATGCTTAGGCATTAAAATACATTTTAAGCTATGAAACTAGTGTTCCAAGTGAAAGATATATTTCAGAATATCATCCTTGAAAAATTTAATAGCATGTTGAATCAGAGATGGAGTCATGCTGTTATTTTTTGTGTGTTTCTACATGATAAAACACCATAAATATTAATGTGTTACAAAATTATATTCTATTAATAAGTAGTAGAATATGTTTGACACAATAAAGAATAAGAACAAAAAGGGAAGTGTAAAAATTAACATTGTTTCGTACATTAGTGATCATTTATTCTTTTATTGTTAATAACTAGAGCTTCACAAATTCGGTATCAAACAACTTTGCATCAATGAAATGAAAAAAAATCTAAAACACATTTTTAGATTAAGATCTCAATTCGTATATGAATAGGGAATGGCAAAGTATAATTTTGTGGCCTATTGTCTTAAGAAATTGCCTGAAGGCTGAAGTGCCTTCTCCTGAGGTGCAGTGTTAAGAGTGCATGCATGATTCTGGAGCTCTTACACAAATTTATAAGCATAATGGAAGGAAATTTAACAGAATATAGCTTAAAAATCTCTACTGTGGTAGACCAAATTTGCAAGCATAAGTACACTGTCAGTGGTTTCTATGGCAGAAGTTGAAAATTAAGTATGTGATAAAAGCCAGTTTGTCCCTGTCAAAAATGTCATTCAGATTTCTGGATAAGTGTGCTGGGTATTACTTAGATAAATTGATTTATATAAAATCTAGTATCAAAGTGGATCATAGCTTGTCCTAACTGAAAGTGAAGCCTCTGTCTGGCCAATGATTTAACATTATTCCATAGAAGATTTGTGTATTAGTTAAGCTGTACACACTTTGCATCAACTCACATGAGTGTGTCAAAACTCACTGTGACATTTCTCTATAATAGGGAAAGCTAATGACTTTCAAGTTGCTGTGGGACTCAGGCAGTAATGAGTAATAAAAGGAATGCACATAGAAATGGTTAGGTTGATTTCAGGAAAAATACTGACATTTCATCTAGGAAATGTGGATCTTGTCTAAGGAGCTGTGGCAAATCAGTTTTACTCAAATAGGGTTTCAGCATGCAAACATCATAAAACCAAGAAAACTACCATGAAGGCTATACTGTTTATGTAGCATGAAAACTATTATATTCCTTGGAGAACAAATTCTGTTTCTTTCACTGTTACACCTGCTGTGGTAAATGGGGTTCCTGTGTTGTTCTTACAGATTTTGGAAACTCAGGAATGTTGATTCAATAAGAGCTCTCCTCCACTTGCCCATGCTGTGTCAGCTTACATCCACCCACCCTAGCTGAGTGGGAAGTGCTACAACAACAGGCATAGGTATCTGCATCACTCTTCATTATGCATATCAAGCTTCAGCATTATGGAAGAATCTAATGGTTTTGTGTACTCCTGCTAAGTCTGGAGTGTCAGGAAGGGATAGCATTTGACCCATCATGGAAGGAGAGCTATTGGATAGACAAGACCAGAATCAAGGCATTAGCAAACTGTAAATAGTTTGCTAACGCCTTGCTGAAATAGTTATTAATAGTGGCTATTATTGTGAGAAGCAATGAATAAAATCAAACCTGTCATCAATCCATTCCTTTCAGTCACCTTGATATTAAATACACAGCCACCTGTATACCACCAAAGCAGTGGTCTGTGCATCCTAGTTTGGAATGCTATAGGCTAACAGAAAAGCATACAGCATTAGATTTGGCCAAGTATCTATGACCTGAATGATATAAAAATCCCCGAAAGCATTTAATCCTAGCATTAATGAAAAACAGATCACAGCATATCGCAGCCAGTCTGTGTTGTGCAGATCCATCCTGTTTTTCTGCACCCACACACCAAACATTCTAGCCACTCAAAGTTTCAGCACTCTTGTGCTTCCTAAAGCCATGACAAGACTGTCAGAATTAGGCAGAAACACTGAGTCTCTGCTCCCAAAAGAAAGGGAAACACATACACAAGGTATTGTTAAACAGGAAGTTTTCAGTGAATTGCAAAGAAAAGCATCTGAGACAAAAGAATAGCATGTGCCTGAGACATATTGGAAGCTGAATGATTCTGAAGTCAGTACATTTTTCAAAGTTTTGAGGGAAATACAGCTTTTATTTGCACTTGCATTTCGAGCAAATAAAATCTGGTCATCTAGTATTTGAGTGAGGGCTCCTGCTTAGAGAACTATGAACTTCCTTAAAAATCACTGTGACTATAAAATTGAAGACCCACATCAAGGAAACACAGAATATACATATTTGGATACACATTATCTATATTAAAAGTAATAATATATATGCAAATTTTCATCAAGAAAGAACAGAAAGCACTATATGCTCAGAGACCAAACAAAAGTGTTAGCAATAGTCTCCAAAGCTGCAAGCAATAGTCTCTGCATAAAGTCATTAATGGTATTATAATTACCCTGAATAATTTTTACTTTACTAGTGTTCACTCAAATAAATAACAAACTAATGGATGTGGTGACTAAATTTTTGTAAAGCACTGAGCTGTAACATTAATTTTTATAATCATGGTTTTCACCATGTATCCATTATTAAAACATTAAAGCATTATTAAAATACTTTATGTACATCTTTTCTTTATCCTTTTTCTTTGGGTCTGGAACTGTTGCCCCATTCTTTCACAGTCATTGTCTGTATAAGTTTTTTAAGTGCTTTTTGTGTTGGTTTTTTTCTTCTCTTTTCTTCAGAAGTGCCTCCTGTGTTCTTTACTTGGTTTCATTCTGGGAGTTTCTCATACACCACCACTTGTCTCCACGTTTTTCATCTGCATTTCTTGGATGCTCTATTAACTTAACTTCTTTTAGGTCTGAATCTTGATCTTCGAATGAATCAATGCTTGCACGCTTCAGAAACTGAGGCTGCAGATATGTCCAAACCTAGATTTTTGTTGCCTACTGTTTTTAAGGTATGTCTGATTTTGCAGGCAGTACAAGTGGGAAGCAGAATACCCAGATTTATATCCACTAGTCTTAGGTACTCCAGCCTAATAATTGAATACCCTGGATGGGAACCCACATGCTCAGAGTAGAGAATGATGTGTTTTCTCATTAGACTGCTGTGGGAATCTGCACTGTGGCTGTGGCTTTAGTGGTATACGTATTTTATTTTAATGGAAAGAAAAGTTAGAGGACTGAGGCTTCAGTTACTGCATCTTATGTACAACACAGCAAATCACATACATACAACTTTGCAGTGAGATGGAAGTTAGAGAAAGAATAGGCCGAAGAAGGATTTTCAGCTAGTCTAGAAGTATATAACAGAAACAACTAGGCCAACTCCATTCTGTTATATTGGGTAAACTAACCCTACGCATAACCAAAAGATTAACATATTTATGGAATAAAGTAACACCTTATACACCAGACTACTAAGTTCATTTTTGTTATTAAATTATATTTCCCACTCCCCCAAATTCCATTTCTATAGCAGCATGTAGAGACTAACAAATATCAGCAGTTAGGACACCAATTATTGCCTCAGACCTCACACAGCTGTACTGGGCAAGGTAATGATGCACATCTGTGCCAAATCAGACCTGCTTAGGGAAATCAGACAGCTCTATAAAATGCCCTCCCAGGAAAGGTGTAGGAGAGTGAAATACTTGTGCTTGTGGAGTGGGGAGTCTTTCCTCCTCTGGTAGAGTGAAATACTTGTGCTTGTGGAGTGGAGAGTCTTTCTTCCTCTGGTCAGCTGAGGACTAAATTTTTTTTTGTCTTTAGTATTTGCTTGGTGGTTGTTGGTTTGAGGATTTTTTTTGTCTGATAATACTTGTTGTTTGTCTCAATAAAAAACCTGTATATTTCTATTTTTGGTTTAAAACTTGGTTCTGTTGCAGAAAGTAGTAAAGGACAATGTATGTTTGTGGTGGTTTGGTTTTGGAGTTTTTTTCCACCATTCAGCAAAACAAGCTTATATTGTTTGGCTATAAAGAGGTCTTAAAACCTATTTATAGTCTGTTTGGTATAAATGAGTTCAATTATGTGGTCTAAATATCTCTCCTGGTGAAAAAGCATATTTCTTGATAAGAAGACAATCACTTGCTTTAGGGAGCTGTGTAAATTAAGGCTTTTGCTGGAAAAGAAGGTTATTTTATAGCCAAAAGTATTGAAGATCTTAATTATAAGATCTAGGGAAATAGAGAGGCAAACTAGGCTTTTGTAGTTTTGCAACTAGGTTGAACTTCTACCCTATGTTGAGTGTACCTGATCTCCTGAAAGACAAGACAATGAATGTCTGCATTTCCTTTTAAGGACTACCAACTTTAACTTCTTGCAGAGCCAAGTCTTGCCAGAAATGGTTGTATAAAACCATTTAGACCATGTAGAAAGTTCTTTTTAATATGTTTTCTTGTCATGCTTGAAGCCCTTTTGATTGAAACTGAACTGTATGACAGTTAGGAAAACTTGTTTGATGATGTTTCTGACATAATACACAGTATTACTATAGCTAATGAGACTGAAGTACTAAATGTGCAAGAAATGTCTAGTGACCTATACAACCAAATTTCTGAAAATTTTTGAAAAAAGCAAAGGTAGATGGGAGAAATTTCCAGACCCATGTGTTCTTTTTTTTTTTTTAGTAAGTAGTAAGTCTCTCTGCAGTGTTTTTAGTTAGCTGGTGCTCTCTGTATTAAATTCTATAAAAGGCATGCTAGGGTTTCTAAGGGAAAGGGTGATATGGTTATCATATGCGGATTGTACTGACTGACTTACAGACATTTTTTGTTAGGGTATTTAGATTTCTATAAAAGGCATGCTAGGGTTTCTACGGGAAAGGGTGATATGGTTATCATATGTGGATTGTACTGACTGACTTGCAGACATTTTTTGTTAGGGTATTTAGACATCTAGAAAGTAGTTATGGAAGTTTTTTAACATATCTGAATATCTATATGGAATTAAGCTTCTAGATGCTTTGCTCCCTAGGCCTTGCTTTTATGTATAACTAGCAAAATCTGGGTTTAGTCCTTTGTGTGCTGAGGAGATAAACCTCTTTGGCAAATGGAAATAAAGCAGGGGTCTAAACAGCTGGAAAGATTACTTATACATAGCTTTAGCCATTTCTTTTAATAATTGTGTTTGAAGTTACACCTCAGTTCTATAGTGTAAGGTAAGAGCTGCGTCCCTTATTTTTTTAAACTCAGTCTCTTTCTGGAGATGCATTGTTTTCCCATGTTGGTGTTGACTCCTTTAACTGTGGAGCATTAACCAGCCTAAATATACCTGTTGCCTGGAAACCCCACTGTACCCAGGTAAAGTAGCAGGAAACCTAAATTCTATCTGACACTTCTGTAATCATGGCTGCCCTGTGCATGCACATAAAAACTAAAAGATGCTAGTGCTTTAAGTCTGTAATGTCAGTTGTATTTGTGCTTTCAGTGCATGCTTCCTCCCTGTGTGAGTAAATTATAATAAATATACACATAGTTTCTATGCACTTACAGCATCCTTGTAGAAATATATTATTTCTGCCTTTGATTTGTATTCTTTGTAATAGTTGTTTTCTGTTATATTTTTAATAAAAACAGGAGTTGTATTTTTGTATTTCTTCCTCTGCTCAAGATATTTTTGCTTTGCACTTCTTTGCCTTGAAGCAGAAAAGGTGTGAAGATGAAGTCATTTAGAGGGCAAGGCAGGAAACAGGGAAATGCTGAGGCAGGAAGAAGCCTCATCCTGTCAGCCACCGGTGGCATAACTTTTCTTCTTAAAAAAGATCAACATTGTGCATATTGTTTGTAAGTGACAGTTCAAAACTTTCTCATGGAGCGAGGTGGTTTGGGATCTTCCAGTTGAATTTCACTTATGTGATGGTTAATAAGGAAAAGTGCTCCTTTACTATAGAACTGTTGCTAGAAACTGGTAATAATTGTGTCCTGTCATTCTCTAACAGTGTGTCTTATACAAGATCAGTTAGAAAAATGGTTTGCTGTTTTGCAGGGTCATGATGGAAAATATTTTGTGTAGGGTTTTGTGTGCTCTTTAAACAAACTGCTTAGCATGCTCATTAGAATAAGGTGTCTAAAATTTTCTTTCTGCTTATTAATCACCTTTATTTAGTACTTAGAGGAGCTTAACAGGTCTATTGTTACTTGGCTTATTGTTTTCCAGGGTGGGCAACTAATCACCTTAATGTCAAGGTATTTCTCCACTATTAAGTAGGTGATATCCTCAAAAGAGAGAATTTTGCTAGGTGAATACTACTCATTAGAATAAGGTGTCTAAAATTTTCTTTCTGCTTATTAATCACCTTTATTTAGTACTTAGAGGAGCTTAACAGGTCTATTGTTACTTGGCTTATTGTTTTCCAGGGTGGGCAACTAATCACCTTAATGTCAAGGTATTTCTCCACTATTAAGTAGGTGATATCCTCAAAAGAGAGAATTTTGCTAGGTGAATACTAATGTTCTTGCTTTATATATTACTCAGTAAGTTTGTTACTTGGCTTATTGTTTTCCAGGGTGGGCAACTAATCACCTTAATGTCAAGGTATTTCTCCACTATTAAGTAGGTGATATCCTCAAAAGAGAGAATTTTGCTAGGTGAATACTAATGTTCTTGCTTTATATATTAAAAAACTCAGTAAGTGTGGAGGCTAAACACTTCCAAAAAAGGTGACTGAAAATTCAGTTGAAAGCAAACATGAATACTGTCATAAGCATAGCTAGACTGAACAGGTTTCAGAACAGACTTTTTTTGAATGCAGCTTTTATGATATTTTTAGCAACTCCAAAATTTTTACTGTTAGTCCAGATGGTGTTCCAGATTTATCTGGATTGCATCATCTCTTACTAGGTAAATACATGGTTTATTTTCTAAAAGTGTTAATGTGACTACATAATGTATTTTTGGTAGGGAGCGTTTAGTGTGATTTTGTTGTGTTTTGGGATTGTTTTCTCCTCAATCTGTTAGACCTATACAGAGTACAAGCAACTCTGGGGAAAACTGACTTATGCAGTACAGACATAAACACTAAAGGAAAGACTTGGAATTTTTTTGCTTGTTTGCCACTTTTCAGCTGCTGAAACTTAGACAAAAGTATATTAGGACTTAACAACCTATAAGTAAACTTGAATTTCTATTTTGGCCATAACTGCTTTTTGAAGAGGACTGGAGATGTTCTAGATTCCAACTAATATGCTGAAGGTGGAATTGAATGAGCTTAATATTTGAGTTTCTGGAGCAGTGTCTTCAACAGTGAAAAGTTACATACAATATTGTGTATACCCTCTAGAGCTGTTGCAAAAGCTCTAAAACCTCTGACATTTTGGTATAAGTGCTAGAAGTGCAGAGAGTTGATTTTAATTTTTTTTCCAAAGAAATAGGATCTGCCTTATTTTAAAAAGTTATTTTCTTATGGCATTGCTCAGTTTCTGTTTATTTCAGTAAATACTGGTTTGTGAAAAGTGTTGTGATACTACTGGTTATGCTACTTTGCAGCCTGATTAGCGAGCTGCATATTCTAGATTTTTTTTCTTAATGCCAAACTTCTGAAAACATGCCCTGATAGTAATACTGAACATTTTAGAAAATGTGTCTTTAACAATTTCATCTGCAGCTTTTGCTTCTTTCATCACTGCTTTAATTTGGTTTGGGTCAAAATCTTTTGTTTTTCATTTCAAAATGCTGTATTAGGGTTTTTCTTGAGAGTTAGTTTTATTGTTTTGCAGTGGCTCTTGAAGTAGAGGGGGGAGTCACATCACTTTCAAGGCAGTCATATCAACACATCAAAAACAGCAGAAAAGGGAAGCACTCTAATGTTTTTCCTCTATATAGCCTGTATGCTATCAAGATGCATTTGAAGTCAGTGACTTCACTTTTAGAAAGAAGAATGTGCTATCTTATGGAAACTCAAACTTTCTCAATATTCACAAAGCTCTCTGGCTATGTTTAATGCAAAAGCCTGACTGTTCTTACACACTGCTAACTATGATGGCACATTGTTTACTTGGGGGGAAATCCCCTCTTATATGAAAAATAATTATTAGGCACAGAAGATCCCTTGGTATTACCAATGCTGAGGCTCTTTACTGAGGCAGCACTAAAGCTGTTGAGGTAGGATTTTCCAGGGCCTCTGCAGCACTATCTCTCTTTTGTTTCTCTTATGTTGTTATTCCCAGACTGCTGGTCTTGTGCTGAAACCCTGATAGTATTGTTGTGGCAGGTTCATAAGGTGATTTACTGCTACTGATCCAAAACTCATCTTTCTCTTTAGTTTTTTCTTTCTTGTTTTGTAGCTTTGAGTTTGTACTAGTTAGTGCACAATAAAGTTAGATAGTCCTTTAAATAACCTATCATTGTATAATATTTATTAAGTCCTTGTATGCATAGATTAACATGCAACATTTCTAGCTGGTCAGCATGCTCCAATCAAACCTAATGGCACTGTTAATCAGGGGCAGCCAGTGGGGAGTTTTGCAAGAAAAGTATAGAATAACGCAGGGGAAAAGCATGGGGGAAAATAATCTATTTTCATTATTACAGTCTAATGCTTAGTTAACTGTCATTTGAGGCAGCAGGTGCAAATTCAGGTACACTCAGCATAAGAATTAAGTTTCCTTGTTTTCACTCCTGTAACTTCCTCCTTAAGTAGTTGTGCAAGCATTTGAAAGAAAAGTCACTGTCTCTCTGTCAATGTCTGGACAGTTTCATGTGACCTGAAATCCTAAAATTTTTGTTAATTGGTTATTTGCTTAGCATAATAAGGAAAAACAAACTTTCATTCTAATTAACATACTTGGTGAAATTTATACATATTCTCTGCAGTGACCCTTTGTAAGGGAAGGATAATTCCTTGGGGGAAATGGAGAGGGAGACGCTATATCTACATAGCTGTTTCTTGTCTGAGCTTGCAGTTTTCCACACACATTTAAGTCAGATGCCTGACTTTATCACAGAATCTACTTCACATGCTTATGTGAAGTAAAAAGTGAGAATTTCTATATGCTAGACTTAATGCATCCTGTCAAAGTACATGCAGAAATTCAGCAAGTAAGGTCCTTCTCTGCCACTGCATAGAAATGTTTAATGTTCTAAATATTTAATGGACATGAAAAATGTCCTATTCCAGGAAAGGGTGGAAGGAATTCACAAATTAGGTCCTTTACTGGTACAGTAAGCCAGCCAAGCACTAGGCTTTTTTCTTTTCTTTCCCCTTGCTTGAATGGGGGTGAGGAGGTTGAAAGGAGAGGAGGGTGCAGAAAGGAAAAATTTATGTAGCTATTCTATCTTCAGGTTAAAATTCCCACAAGTTCTCAAATAACTTTGCATTGAATTGGTATTGCTATACCACTATATGCTGCAATGAGATTCCATGATGTCTCTACTGTGTGTGAGGTTTGCTATTTCACAGACATGGAAGAAACAGTGTCTTGGTCACGTTCTTCCCCTGCATAGCAGCTGCATCAGGATCAGGTTGTGGATCTCTCATAAGTCTAATCATAGTTATAGCTGGAGTGCAATATGAATGTAAAATTTTATTTTTTTTAGCCTTGAATCCATCTCAATAAGAAATGCCGGTAAATTTTGCTACACTTCCTTTTAAAAAAATAAAAATATTAATATTTTCAGAATTTTTTACTTCAGTATTCTTCTAACAGTAACTGTTAGTTAAAAATTTAAAGAAAAAGTCCATATTTAGAACAAGGCTTTTATCACTGAAGTCTATAATGACACGTATAAGCAAATGATTGATTTCTTATGTGACCCATGTCATTTTTTTTGGTAGAGTTTCAGTATTTTTTCAAGTTAGGCTGCTGGTCAAAATCAATATTTACTGACCTAGATTTGAAAATACTTGCAGACTTACCAAGTGCTAGGTTATTTGATTAAAGGTTGTGTGTGTCCCCACACACAGAATGGAGAAAGGGAGCACCTGCTTAACCACTTGAAGGACTGTCACTGGAGGGCCATGTGGTCTGGAGGTCAATGGAACAGTTGTTTTTGTCACTTTCAGGCTTCTTGTGTAGAGGTGTATGGGACTTATGGTGTGAGATATTGTGTTGGGATTGCACAGGACTTGCTATGAAATATTTAGGAGAAGGATAAAAGGTGGGGAAAGGGAGCGTTTAAGATGGCTTTGAGAGGGACAAGCATGGAAAAAGATGGACAAGGGAGTGACAGGCCCATTGACTGTAAGCAGACTGCTGGTCACTGTGCTTGCCTGGCCATGCAGCACACCAGATCAGTACAATGTGCCCTGTATTTGTAAACTCATTCCTGTTATATCCTGGGGGTAGTGTGGTTCTGTGTATTTTTGTGTCTGCGGGTCTGAGTGCCAGCAGCTGGAGTTGGACCATGGATCATAGGGGCTTATGTGCCTGAGGTGTCAGCAGTTAGTGAATGGGCTTGTCAGTGTTTGATTGCCTAATCAAAGAATGGGTAGTGATTGAAGGGACTGCAGTAAATCATCTGGTCCAACCTCCCTGCTCAAGCAAGGTCATCCTAGAGCACATTGCAGGGCATTGCATGTAGATGGTTCTTCAATAACTCCAGGGAGGGAGCTTCCACACTTCTCTGGGCAGTTTGTTCCAGTGTGCAGTCACCTGCTCTGTAAAGAAGTTGTTCCTCATGTTCAGGTGGAACTTTCTGTGTATCAGTCTCTGCCTGTTGTCTTTTGTCTTATTGCTCGATAGTGAGTAGGTGAGCTCTCTTGGGAGCTATGTATCAAAGCATTTGCAAGTCTAGGCTGGACATGTATGTATCCTCTAACTGTGAGACTTATCTACCAGAAGGACTAGGAGCTCCAGGACAGTTTCTGGAGAGATAATGCCTGGGGGTTTACATTGCTGTTCATGAGTGTCTCTGCATGAGGTACATGGAGACAAGACATTCCACAATCTGACTAGTGGATAAGCAGTGACCAAGGATTCACTGCGTGTGTGTGTAAGGGGTAGACTCTTTATCAGCAACTGGAGGGGTGTTGGAGGACTTGGGTCTACATATCCAGGTGCCAGCAGACAGAACAGGTGTGGGATAGACTTGGTGTCTAAACTCAGGTCTGGAGGGATGCTCTCTGTGATGCTCTCCTTTTTTTTCTCAAGTAATTGCTTAATGCAGTATGTAGGCTTCTAGAAGCAATGAGGGCAATAGTAATGGAATTTCAAAGAAAGTAATGGAGTATCTAAGCTAGGAAACGTAGTCAAATCTTACACAAATGCACAACTGCTCTTGACTTTCTTTGGGGGTGTTTTCTGTAAAACATACTGAATTTGATTCATGGTTTTTTTGACCTTGCATTTATGTAACTTTACTGAGGTTTATTTTAAATGTGTAGTGTTCTTCTAGTGGATTACCTATTCCTTTAACATAGGCATACATATACTCTTATTTTTGCTAATTTTTAGCACTTTGTAAGGCAAAAATCTAATTATAATATTTATTACAGTACAAAAAAAAAATAACCTTAATGACTAAAAATGCTGGTAAGTTGGGCAAAAAAACCCAAAGCAGTAAAATGTTTTTAGGTGATACCCAGATTCATTGCTATGTATGTCTTCAGGGGAATAATGGTTTGTCAGAGAGTAGCAGAAGAAAATATTAACAGGAAAATGAAGCACAGAAGGCCAAATTATAGGTTATGATCTGCGATTGAAACAGCAGCTGGCAGATCTATTGATTAGGTAGAGTTGTGACTTCAAGGATGAGCTTTAGAAGAAGTATGGGCAGTGTAAAAGGGATATCAGAAAGATAGCCTCCCTGATCTGTAGTATGTTACATATGTAAACAGTATGTAAACTGTAGGAGTGTGTTTTGCAAAATATTAAGCCTTCAGGAAAAAAATATCTCGTTAACCCTTAAGAATAGCTTGAAAGTTACAGCCAATGTGTAGAAGCTTGTATGAGGCACCTTGCCATAAATCTCTGTGGAAACTACAGTATTGGTTAATAATTTCATTTGATTGATAAGACTAGTGATATCTTCATTAACACTTCTTTTCAGATAAGGGGAGTCAAAATTATTTCCTTTCCACAATTCACATGCAAACAATAGTAGATATCCCTGTAACTGGCTGCTACTGAAATGTATTAAATGTGCAGTGTTTTCCTGTACATTTGCTGCTACTAGATAGTTTCCTTCTCCTTGCAGTGATTTTTACTTAAAACTCTTCTTGCTAATATTCATCTGAAACTATGGAGCAAAACATGTCTGCTGAGGGAAGACATCATCACTAAGCTATTATTGTTAGTCAGAGTTAGAGGCTGGAGGCAGATGCCTGGAAAGACCTAAAATTAATTCTTATCGTGACTGTTTTGGCATCAAGAAATTGTTTTTACCTCTCATTTGGTACGAAGAAAGGAATGTTGCTTTAAAAGTTTTAGCACCTAGGTTAACACACCACACTGCTTCAATTTGAAGACATTAGATAAATGTTTAAATGTTTCTTAAATGGTGCATTTAAAAAAAAAAAAACCACAAAAAAACAGTAAAGAGCTGTTGCCTATTTTTACTTACAGGAGGCTCCCATAAGGGGAGTAATACCACTCCAAATTCTTTCAGAAAGGAAAGAGACTTATTTTAAGTATATAGGTTGGTTGGCATATGTTACTTATATACACTGTTATTCTGGAAGTCTCAGCATTATGGAAGCAGTCAATATTTGAGGATGCTTTAGGGCCTATGTTTAGGTAGGTTTCTCAGCTTCTTTAATAAAGCCTTTGTGCAAGGGTGTCCGTAAGCAGTTTGGTTCCTTTAAAATTTATTGTTCAGGAAAGTGGCTTTTTTTAATTCAGTCTGCTTCTATCATCTATCCTAAAATGACTGTGCTGTCATTCTTTGGGATTAATCAATATGTATCTTATACAGTTGTGAAGAGGCACTTTTTTGCTAGGAGAAATTTTGCTAGAGTGAAATATGACTCTTCCAAGAACTTATAGGGGTTTTTTTTGCTTTTTTTTTCCCCTGCTGTGCTTCAGATGAAAAATAAGAACAAATCTAAAATTGAGATTCTCTTCATGCACTAGAACACGTTTGCAATTCTAGCCTGTGTCTTTCCTTGCTTAAACTTTTTATGAATACCCCTGGAAAACTTGTGAATATCTGATTCTTTGATTATATAAAGGATTTGGTTTAAACATCTGGGTGATGCCAAGCTCTTGCTGGCATCAGAGTTCTGTGGTATTTGTGATTTGAGAGGGTATAGTTTTAGTTGTGCCTTGGGATGTTATGCTTATGCTTATAAAAAATTAAATATGTGCAAGGGTGCATCATGAATACTGCCATACTGTGTGAGCCAGCCTTAATGACAGAACATTGAACTCTTAATCTTTAAAAATGTAAATCATGTGTCTAAATTGGCTTTTGGGAGTAGTTTCTGAATATTGTCAACTCCTGAACAGTGCCCAGGAATAGTCTGGGAGAGCACTCTTTAGTCCAGGCCAAAAAACATGGCAGACAGGGATGTTGTAACAATCAAAAGGACAGAAAATTGAATTCCAATGCTGTGGAACACTTTCTAGTACTTCTAATGAAGTAGTATAGGGCTAGCCAATGTAATCAAAAAATGTTTTGGTTATGTTAATAACTGGCAAGCTGAAATTTAGTGTTAACTATAAAATTGGCACATATGAACACACACACCAACTGTGCTTTAAAAGGGAAATGTAATGAATTTGCCTTGGACTGTACAAAGAATAACTAATTAACACAGCCTTGAACAGTTCAGCGAGTCTCTTCTGTGGCAATTCAGCTCATGATTTTGTAAACCAGCAAATTTTCTGTTTTCTTTTGTGGTTTATTTGTTTCCTGTTAATGTTCTGTTTCACTGCCCTAGCTGCTGGATGAGACTTTCAAATGTCAGAGTGCTATGAGTTGGAGAAAAGTACCTCGAGATTCAGGACTAATCAATGGAGATGGTGTTGCAGATATGACCTTTCTATTCATTGGTGTCCCTTCTTTTGTTAAGGCTGTAAGTCTTTAGAACATCTTCAGTAGGAGCTTTCAGCTACCCATGTATGACACCATACATCCTCTCCAAAATAGTGATACCATACATTTTCCCATAGCTGTACAAATTTCGAGCTTTTATATAGCATGCATTTATGTTTTCAGCCCTTAAATCTTCATTTTTTTCTAGAACACTTAATTGGTGCAATTACAGGAAGAATTTTATAGCAAATAGTCCTGAAAAAGAGCTGCAGTAAGAACGTCACTGTACTATGACATTATAGCAGAAAGCTGGTGTAACTGATATATTGTTAGCATGAAAAGATAGAAAATATTATCCTTGCTGCAGGACTTTGTCTTCACCAGTTTGTACCACAGAAGCTTGTAATCCCTGCTCTGCATATTATACAGACAGTCAGTTTTCTGTTTTTAAGGGGAAACCATGAGATTATTTTGTTGAATTTTCCTGAATATTTGATATCCCTTAGAGGCCCAAACTTTCTGTGAATAGCTGATAAACAAGAATTGTCTGAAAGCAATATGGGCTGATAAATATGTGGCTTTCAGTTTGCTCTTCAGTGCATCATCAACTATGAGAGACAGAATATTTTGAGGGAGGGTAGATTTGCAGTGCAATGAGAACCTCAGCCACCAATATTGTTTTCTATCAAAGGATTTCTGAAGTGATGAAGAACCACTTGGGAAAAATCTCTTTAAGAAAGGAGAAAAGGGAAAGATTTGGATATGGTTTCATGAATGATTTAAATATGTTGTTACAAGAGGCAGTCAATCACATTCCTAGTGTCAGCACCAGCACTTCTTGGCCTGACTGCAAGCTAGCTGTGTAAAGTAAACAGAGCTCAAGCTGTTTCTCTTGACCCAAAGCACTTGTAAAAGGGATAGTACTAGGAGCCCCCTTTGTACAAGCAAGGAGATTGGAAAAATTAGAGCATCAGTGAGCTTGAGTGGAAAGGTGGGGGCTTCTGTTTCAAACAGCAGCCTAATTGGTTTGCAAAACTGTACTTTTTTGACATTGCTTCTGCAGAGCCTTTTCTTTTTTTAATAAAGCAAAGAAAAAAACAACACCATCAGGCACTTAGAAAAAGTTACTTTGCATGTATAAATCAATCCATATATCTGCAAGAGCTCTCCATTTCAGACTGAAGTGTATGACTTGTCATGTATGAGCATTTCCCTGGTTACTGTCAAAATGTTTGTAAACTTATCCTGGTTAGCTTGACCCCAGGATTCTTGCCTCCTGCATTCCAAATGCATAGGCAATGCATAGATTTTGCCGAACTACAGCTGATCTCCTCCCCAGAGTCTGATAAAAAGGTGAGGAAAGGTAACAAGCGGATCTGTTTGACACCCAGGATTCACAGCTAATACTACATGAAAGCTATATCAGGAACTGCCTGGAAGGAATATTCATGAAGATACTCCTAGCAAGGGTCTAGAGAAATAACTTCTTAACCTATCTTCTTGAAGGAGTTGTAGTGTTGTATTAACATCCTGTGGAGAAGTATATGAGCAGTCCAGTGAAATTACTTAAGGATATTTTGCATTTAAAGTAGCTTATATGGAACTACAAGGGATAAATACCCACTTATTTTACAGGTGGTGGGGTTTTATTTAGCAGAATTTGGCTGTCATTAGTGTGCTTCAAATTCAGGAAGCAGGAAAGAGATGACAAAGGAAATGGTATATTTCAGCATTGTTGCATTGAATCTTTAAAATGCATGCAGTACTGAAATAGAGAGTTGTTATATATTGGCAAGTAGTACCACATTTCATTATTGTATATCCTGTTTAAAACATGTTGGCAGTTTCCTAGTCAGACTTGTCAGCAAGATATTCAATACTTAATGTGAAGCCTTCATTTTAACAGAGTATAACATAATGATTTAAGGAGTAGTGGCATTCAACATCACTCGTTTTAGGATCACCTTAATCATTCTCTTTATGTCACTGTAGGACATTTGTTAACTTTATTAGTATCTTATCCTGCAGGTCCTTTCTGGTGAGCTGACATTTTGTGCAAAGTAATTCGTTAAAATTGCCTGTTTTCATTTTTTTCCCCTTCTGGCTGTATTAGACATAAACTTTAAAATCATATTTTTAATGGTGGAGGTTGGCTAAATGAGAATTGTCTTTAAGACTTTATTCATTTATGTTTTAATATCATACTGGGTTTTTTTGGGCAACTGTTTCTTCTTCCAGCAGTCAGTAGACGGGAATAAATAGATTGAAAGCTCAACAGTATAAATGAAGTTCAAATGAAATAATCCTGTCAGTAGCATGAAGAGTGATGTCTTGAATTATAATGTGACTTCTTTCTGTTTGTGAGTTAATGGTAATATTTGATAAGCCAAACTTTATTTGATTTTTAATGGGTGGTGTGGTTAGCCCCCGCCAGCAACCAAGCACCACACAGCCACTGACTCTCACCCACTGAGATGGGGTAGAGAATCAGAAGAGTAAATGAAAATTCATGTGTTGAGGTAAAAGTAGTTTAATAGGGAAAGCAAAAGCCACACACAAGCAAAGCTAAACAAGGAATTCATTCACCACCCTCCATGGGCAGGTAGGTTCAGCCATCTCCAGGAGAGCTGGGCTCCATCACAGGTAATGGTGACTTGGGAAGACAAATGCCATCACTTCAAATGGCACACCCCACCCCTTTACCTCTTCTTCCCTCAGCTTTATATATGTATGATGTAATATGGTATGGAATATCCACTTGGTCAGTTTGGATTGGCTGTCCATGCTGTGTTTCCTCCCAGCCTGTGCACCCCCAGCCTCCTTGCCAGCATAGCAATACTAAAAGCAGCAAAGGCCTTGGCTCTGTGCAAGCACTGCTCAGTAATAACAAAAACATTCCTGTATTATCAACAATGTTTCCAGTACAAATTCAAAACATAGCCCCATACTAGCTATAGTGAAAAAAATTAACTCTCCCCCAGCATAAAAACAAGGACTTTAGGCTCACTCAGGTTTTCTCTAGTATGGGATGGTGTGATAGTGTTTTTTCCTAGGGATGCATTATGTAACAACCCCATGTGAAACAGGTCAGATAAATTATATAGACTATTTTATCATCAATTTGAAATAACTGCAAAGCCATTCACACTTCATTTTTTGAGTAATGAAGCATAGTTAGGTTATTACTTCAATAAAACTTACAAGTGCCCACTTGTTTCATTACAATTTGGGGCTGTATTAAGGAATAAAAGAACACAGAATAGTCATCTGTACACATCAAACCTGTTAAAATGCATTGTCTCTCCTTCACTCTTTTATTCTACATGGGATGTAGAGTGGCTGGGGAAGGGATGGGAAGTTGGAAACACTTTCATATGGGATGCTGTTTGACTGAGGTCAAATAACAAAATACTTGATCCCATTTTAAGACCTCAGATTTATTATTTATCATGCTACTATACCTGCAGCAGTTTCTGGCTCTATTAAGAACAGAAATCCTGTGCACTTTGTCAGGGACCAGTGGGTAAATGGTGAATATATCTTGCCACTTAAAACAGTTCTTGTGAGAGGAAAAAGATATCTCATCTTTGAAACCCATAATAGTAAAATTTTTCTTGCATGCTATTCTTGTCAGTTTTTCTCCTCTGCAGTAAGAAATGAGCTTGGAGGAAATTGTCCTTGCTGCAGAGACACAAACAAGTATGTCTAAAGGGAAAAGAAGTGAAGCAAAAAGAAAGCGTGACAGAAGAACATCTCTTAACTTAAAAGATCTTTGCCTTGCCCCATGTTACAATACTGTATTGTGACTGCAAATGCTACAAATCATACTACAAGCATGACAAGTGATGCCACCCAAAACCTGGCAGTAAAGAAACTTGCTCTACAGTTGAAGGAGCATGTGTGTTCTTAAAGAATGAAAGTTATTCACAGTATTCAGAAAATATACAGAAGTGATTTAGTCATTCTGACTTTGTTTGCTTTTTTGAAGACTTCTCCGATCATAGGTGCATCTAGTTCATGTTTTTCTCCTTGCAACAGAGTTGCTGTGTTCTGTTCTTTACCTATAACATCTATTTGCAATACTAGGACTGACTTGGAAAAATGCAATTAGCTTACCTGTATTCTGTATAACCCAGTGGGAGTAAAATTCCTCCTGGTATTACTGAATGCTTGTAACTTGGGGCTTGGAGGGGAAATGTGGAGAAAAAGCAAACTGTCTGCACTGCAGTCTGGAGAGAATGCAGGAAGCCTGCCTTTGAGAAGCTTTTACTAATTCTTACTACAGTTATCAGTCCATACATTTAATTGCCAACTCAACAGCAGGAGGAGGGAGCTGCAAAGCCAGGAATTGTCTTTGTCAAGCTGTACACCTTGCTAGAACAGCTGGTTGCTGTCTCCTTTGATGTGGATAAAGGAGACAGACTGCAGCCTTGGCAGCTTTTTATTTTTTATTTTAAACAAAAAGAAAATACCCTAAATACCCTGTAATCTGCAGGTTGTGTGATTTGTCACATATGTCAATCCAGTTTCTATTCAGACCACCACTGTGGAACAGGAAACACCTGAGTACAAATGGTTTGATATGTTACACTGCAGAATTGTCTCAACACTACTGAAATTATTACCCAGCACAGAGTCATGTTTTTAGACATTACAAGAGAGGCCAATCTGGCTATCTTGGCCCTTAAGGCAAGAGTCCAAGGAAGATTCCTTAGGACAGAATTAGCATTAAGTCTGCACATACAGGAATATGTTCTGTTGTGTAAAGGAAATGTGCAATCTGTCTCCTGAAATTCTGTGGTTTAAGTAGTGACTTAGACCTTTTCCATTATTTTCACTAAATTATGCTTGGAAGTAAACTAATTTTGTTTCTGATTAGTTTTATGTGTATTTCCCATTCCTAATAAGCAAAGTTGATATATGACAAAAAGCAAAAGTCAGGGTCAAAGCATGTGGTGGTGGCAGTCTGATAAGGTGATGAAAATAGATTTAAACAAACTGAATAAATTAATAGGAAACAAAATATGCTAGATGGCACTTGAGACAAGCACCGGAGGCTCTGAGATACAAAGGCAATCATACACATGATTTAAGATCCTCAAGAAAGAGGTGCACTTGGCTGTCTCCTCAAATCATAAAAAAGTTCTGATATAGTTAACTAACTGGAGAAAGCAATAGTATAGAATCATCAAGGTTGGAAGATATCTTTAAGATCATCAAGTCCAAGCATCCACCTAGCACTACCACTGTAACCCCTAATGCACTAAACTGTATCACCCAATGCCAGATCCAGATGCCTCTTAAACACCTCCACAGATGGTGATTCCATCACCTCACTGGGAAACCTATTCCAATGCCTGACCACCCTAAAAGTTATTTTTTTCTAGTATCTAATCTGCATCTCCTCTGTCTCAGCATAAGGCCATTTCCTCTAGTAGCTTTGTAAGATTGCACATAATGCACTGACTTTATAAAGACCATGAAATTGCATTCGTGATTGACTTTGTGAAGTGTTTTTTACCTCTTTAATCTGAATGTAGATGTGAATTCACCACAACGAAAGAAGAGGAGAAACTAAAGGTCATAAAATACCAACTAAATTACTAAAATACCTCAATGATGCCTGCTTTTCCTGGTATGATCTGTATGAACTGAGGAAGACTACACACTTGAGAATTTTCTAACGTGGAAATTGCAGCTACTGGGGAAAAAAAGTAGGATGCAGAATTTGGGAGGAAATATATTAAAGCAGGAATTAAAAAATTGCACAAGTATAGGTTGTCAAACAAATGTTCAGATGGCAGCTATTTCAAAAAGCTTAACAATGGATCTCTAGCTGAGCCATCACCTAGGGATATTCTGCTGTTCTGGCAAAGAAAGTAAATACTATATTCTGGTACAAGTGAATCTACATTCTGTAAGGCCTTTTGAAGTAATCCTTCTCTACTAAGTACTAGGAAGATCTTGGCTTCTGTCCAGTTCAGAGCTTAGCATAGCACAATTGGAGAAAGCTCAGAGGGGATAATAAAGATGATCATAGGTCTACTAAACATGGCTTACAACAAAAGTATGATTCAATTCATGTTATTCTGTTTTAAGAGGGAAGTCTTAAATATGTAAAACACTACTGCAGAGAGAGCTGGAATAATTCTTTGCTATGTCCATGAGAAGACAAAAGAAAATGAATTAATGAAATAGAAAGATCAAGCTTAGATATTTAAATTTTTTTCAAAATGCTTAGGTAGGGAAGCACTGGAAAAAATTGCCTGGATGTAACTTCCAGCCATGGAGGACAAGTAGATAAGCAGCTCTCAGAAATTATGTAGATAAAATGATGCCTTAATGGAATAGAGTTAAATGATCATACAACATGTCTTTAAACCCTGTAATTCCATGGTAAATGGGGAATAAGTATATCTGACTTCTAGCTTTAAATAATAGAAAAGCTTTTACTTAACTTCCTCTCATAGTTGTGTCAAGGGTATAAAATCCTGCACCTTTCTTTTCTAGCACTCTGTAGTTGCTTGTAACCTTCTCTGGTGGTTATCATAGTCTCAAGCTCCTATATTCCTTGTCTGTAACAAGGTAGCAGGCATAATACTTCAGTCTTGCTCAGTTTTTGTCTTGGGATTCAGGCATTAGCAATGCTATCCTGTGCTGTCATAGTAAAAAATTTCCCTTGCACATTCCCTACTGAAGAGGGAAAGGTTGTTGGTTTTTGTTTTTTTTTTTTTGGGCTTTTTATTTACTTTTCCCCTTGATAATTTTGTTTCCTTCTTGACCATGAAGTTAGGATGAGCATTGATATGTGATTGGTTCATTCAATTCTATTGTTCACACACTCTTAAATGTTTCTGTGGCAGACATTTAGGATTTTTGTGGCTTTTAAGTCTAGACCCTCATCTGGAAATGTTCTCTGCCAGTAATTAATGTCCATCCTGCTGATTTGAGAAATGTAGCTGGAATATGCAGAAGACAAATGAGTTTCTGAAGCAGAGATAGAGTTTGTCGTAAGGTATGTAGTGTAATCAGTCCAAATGATGTAATTGGTCTCCTACTTTTAAAGAGAGCTGGTTGTTTGACCAGGCTAAGGTGTTCAGCTACTTTTCACTTGACATAGGTATTGCCACATTGATTCTTTTAGTTCAGTACTGCTTTGGACTGTAGGCCAGAGCTGTATACTAGAACCATAAATCTTCATAAAATCTGTAGACCATCAAAGGTTTGATATATTTGCAATATTAGAGGTAAAGAAAGCAAATGTTATCCTTTCTATGGAAATGATTGTCATGTAAAGACAACAGAAGCTGTAACTGGGAAATATACGAACTAAGGCTCTGTCACTGATAGGTATTGAGTCATACCTTATTTTGCAAGTATTTCTGCTGATTTTTCTCAGTTCTTTTTGTTTGTAAAATTCACAAAAGCTGTGGTTGTCTTATGCCCTATTTTCCTACTCTACTTTTATAAAGCTTGGTTTGGTTTGGCCACTTCAACCCATTAGAGTAGTGAATGACTAATGAGCAAAATACTGTCTTTCATACCTACTTACTGTGAAATGAGGCTTAAAAGAGGATTTTTACATTCTAGTAGACCTGGGGTACCTCATAGTATTTGTAAAGCATTTTACTGAGAATCTATGCTCATATGTTGAAGTATGTGTATGCTAGGGAAACTTGATTCCAGTACCTCTTCTGGTTTTAAAAAAATGTTTTCCTTCTAAATTTAACTTACATGAAGCTCAGTTCAAAAAAACTGATTTAAGTTTTTAATTTTTATTACTGAGTTTGTCCCAGAATAGCTTACTTTTTTTACGAGCTAGTTATAAAGTGGAGTTGCTATGCTTTTAATTAGCTTGGAAAACATCAGACTTGTATTCTCCACTTCCTTATTTCACAGAGACCACTATCACGACTTCAGCTTGCCAGTCATACACTCTTATTTGCAGCAGTAACATTTATATTCCAGGCAATGTGTGGGACATGTCATTATTTGTAAATGGTTCTAATTAACTTATTCTCCTGCTTCAGGTTCATGTTCAGTAAACAAAAACTAATTATTAGCTCGTTGTAACAGAATTAATCTCACTTCTTTCATTGAGTTACTCTGAAAGAAGAGCACTTGGCGTTTTTTGCAGGCAGCAAAAATCAACATCCTGAATATTTTTTAAATAAAATATGATTAAACATATAAATATAATAAATACATGGTAAATATATAAGTCTATGAAAAAGATAGCCTAAGCATTTAACTTCTTCTAACTTCAGCTTTTCTTCCACGAGGTGTGTAATATATTTACATTTAAAGAAAATGTCTCATAAATATTGATACATAATTGTGAATTTTAATAGTTAGCTTGTTTATATTGTGCTTAATAACTGATATCTGGATTTTTTTATGTGGTCTCTGAGGCTTTTCTGTATAGAAATGACAACATACTATACACACAAAGCTTGAAAGACAGGTGTAGTGGCTTTGCTTTACAAACGAGTATTTCTAGTCTTTCCATGAAGACTCTGCAGATGGCCAAAAAGTGAAATACATTTTTAATTTTGTACTGTAAGAAACAGATAATCTTCTCTAGAGTGTGAGCACAGGATGAATGTGTAGACTGAAAAATAAAGACTTAATGGTGTAAGTGAAATGGAACCATATTTTTGTCTAAAACAATTTAAAAAATATTCTTACATTTACCATTTATTCCTGGTGTGCAAGTTGAGAGACTAAGGCAGTTAAGTTAAAAAGTGAGTTTGCATTTATGAGGGAAGCATGAGTAGACTGTTTCCTGAATGGTCTTACTAGTAACTTGTACTGTAAACAATGAAATGTGACAGGAAAAGTACTTCTGGGTCTTGTGATCTTTGGCAGCCCTAACATTTACCACATTTCTGTAACTGTAGTGGCATTTGAAGGCCAGTTTCAGATTCCAGGTTCATCTTCCCTGTACATCAACTTTCCCATAACAATGATACCCATGCTATGAGCTCATCTTTGTATCAATCTTCAGGGAGGACAGCAAGAGAAAATATTAGCATCATCAACTTGCTTCTTCACAGTGTACAACTACTGTGGATCTTTGTTGCCAGTCTTTACACACTGTTTCAAAGTGGTAGTTTCCAGAAAGCTCTTCTATTTATTTTTGGTTTTGTTGGAAAAGACATCTAAGGTCATAAAGACCCGGTGTTGGCAACTGTTGCTTTTCATTCTCTTGATTGTGGTTCTAGTTATCAGAATAATTTGTGTAGGAAATACTCTCTGGATTATGTTTTGGTGGGTTGTATTTTGTGTCCCTGTCTCCTCCCCCCTCCCTCCCTGCCCCTCCCCACAACTACACTTTCATTTATACTGTGAATATGTCTACAAGGATAAAAATCATTTTGCGAAGTTCCAGAAATATGTGGTCAGAATAGCTGCATTCTTAAAAGGCTTTTTATTAATAAGGAAAAGTTTAGGAGGAAAGAAGAGTCATATTCATTATGAACTGGAGGATTGAAACTTGAGAGTTAAGTATTCATATTCATACATAGCAGTCAGTGACTGGCAGGGTAGGCATTTAAACCAAGATCTTTAGAGAATCATCTATATCTCTCTTTTTTACTGTTACAAATCATTAAACTGCACAGAAAAATTCAAATGCAAATTATAACATTTTTCTAAACTGACAAATAAAAATTCTTCATTGTTCACGAGTGATTTGATGGCTGAAGCAAGGAACTTGGAATTTATTGAAGGGGTTAACAAGGTTTGTGTTCTGGAAAGTTTGCCTTTAATGTCTGGCTAGTTAGAAAACAATTTTGAAATAAGAAAACCTTACATTTGCTTACTTTGTTAAACCCATGTTTCCTTGGAAATGTTAGAAATGTAAAGCAGTAACAATTGCAGGTGAGACATTATCGCTTGTTAGCACTGCCCTCTGGCTAGATATGAAATGCCAAGTATGCCTGTATAGAAACCTGAGCTATGTGTCTGACATCCTTTACTAAGCACCTGATAAGAAGCTCTGATCTCTGTAAATCAAGCTATTGGTGGCACTAACCCTTATTAGACAAAAGCTGCTGCCTTGCTCTACACTTACTGGTGTTTTTATTGTGTATCTGACTTGCAATATAGTGTGAAAAATAGCAAAGTACAAGTTGTTGTTAGCCTTTTCATTATCTATTAGCAACATATTTGAGATCAAGAGGCTTTATCACATCCTTTTTCAACAAATGGCTTTTCAACTGAAACTCATTTTGTGATGAAGTCCTAAGTACCATAGAATTAAATGTAATGCCAAGCATGAAATTGTCATCACAGTAATTCATCTTTCTTACAGCATGGATGATTTCTTGAGTATTCAGTGTTGTAGCCGTATTTTTTGTGCTATATTGCAATTTTTTATATGACAAAAGATAGTTAAAATAATTGAGTCTTATGAAATAGAATTCTTCATATTAAGCACTATCAAAGGTAAGATGACTGATACAAGTTCTCTTTTTATGATCTGTCCATGAGATCACCTCTGGTTCTCTTGGTCTGAAGCTGAAATGAGCACCTACTGATTAGTATCAATTTTGAAACAGATGCCATTTTAGGGCCAAGTAGGGTTTTGCACCAGCAGGCACCCTTTTCAGTTACAGCATCATGCAATAGGTCAGGTTGGAAGGCACCACAGTGAGTCATCTGGTTGAACCTCCCTGCTTAAGCAGAGTCGTCCTAGAGCACATGGCACAGGATTGTATCAACGGTTCTTGAATATCACTAGTGAGGGAGAATCCACAACCTCCCTGGGCAATCTGTTCCAGTGCATGGCCAGTTAGAAGTCCTTTTATTTATTTTCTTTTTTTCTAAAGGATTGTGAACTGAGATATTTCAAAAATGCATTTTTATTAGCTTTTTGATGGAACTTCAAGAAATCACTTCCCAGCAAATAGTATTTTCAACTAGGTTTGCAAAACTTGCCCAGCCTGGAAAAGGAATTTTAAGAAGGAAACATGTAAGTGGTAGCAATAAAACTTTTGATGCATGCTGCTGCTATCTTGAAATAATGACAATGTATAAACACTATTACACTTAACACTTACTGTAGCAAATAAATTTACTGTTTTCTAGTTCAACTCTCTACTTGAAATTTACTTTCTGTGACTAAATTAATGGTCCATGTTGTTTACTTGAAGAAAATGGTGTACTGATATTCTTCATGTAAAACAGAAGCTGAGGATCAGTTACCCAATTCAATTGTATACCGCCTAGTTTTCACTGGTAATGATCTAGTAATAATTACTGAAGATGCTCGCACAGTTTTTAATGCCACAATTGATAGTATAAATTGCAGTGAAACATGCATTTTCGCTAAAGCAGTCCAAGGAATCGCTGGAAGGAAAAGAGTTTTACCCTTCTTTAAAGACTTGCTCTTTTAATCCAGGAGAGGGATTGCCACTACTACAAAACCCTCTTTGTAACTAAAGCCCTCTTTTTTTAATTAAGAGGTGACCAGATGACGTTGCAGAAGAAAAAATATTTTAGAGTGAATGTTTTAATCTTCAAGGATTCTTAAGTATTGAGGAATTCGGATCTAGAACTAACATCATGGATGCCCCAACCCCACCCAAGACATCTGTGAAGGGAGATCCTTTGCACTTTCACTGTGAGAATACCTTGAAGGTCTCTAAGAACTACTTTCTAATTGGTTTGCTGCCTTACACAATTTCCTAAATAAATCTAATGTGTAGCATAATTTAAGTCCAAAGTGCACAATCCTAGTTCTGGTCACACAATCAGTACAGCCTTATATTATTATTTCATTTTTCTAAGTGAACCACTTTTCTTTTTCCTGACAATCATCTTTTGATCTAGTGAAGTCTAATATGATCATATTCAAAATGCATAAAAACAAAAGAATTGCATCTCTGAATTGAACTCGGGGTTACTTTGCTGATGACTGCCTTCAGTAGTTCTCAACAAAGGACAAAAAAATTGTAATTGCAATTAGATAGGACATGGTGAATGAAGCCTGAATCATCAGATATAGCAGCTCCTCTAATCTGCTTTGAATTAATAAGAGTACTTTGTCCTTGGCAATATCTGTTGACTTTTTTGAAGTTCTGTGACAATCATGGCTTCATTCCGCCATCCTGTGACAATAAGGTGGTTATATGTTGTGCAGGAGGAAATAGAAAAATGCAGTCACTTGATCTAAATTTATCAGCCCTTACTCTCAGAGGATAGAGAAGTTTATTTGCTTGATGACATTAGAGATCACTTGTTAACAAACCACAGCAAAAGATGACTTTTGGAACAGCACTGAAAGCTAGAAATCTATTGCTTAGTTAATTGGAGATTAATATGGGCTAAGGTCTTTATCATTTCTTGGGATAAATGGTGCCTGCTGATTAATGACATATGTTTGACAATCCTTCAAATAGTCCTAATCTGAGATTTCATTTATGTTGTTAATTATGTTTTAAAATTATTAGCCACCGCATGCAGGTTTAACACTCAGGCATTCCATGCCACATGTTAGGCTACAACAGATATTTCAAAGTCACTAGTTGCTGTTGTACCAGGCAAATTAAATGATCATTTGTTACTTAGAAGCGACTTACCCCCACCTTACTACACCCTTCTTTAAGGTAGTTAAAGAGAGTGATAAGGTCTCTCCATGAGTCTCTTGGGGAAACATATACCAATGACAGTTTCGTATTTTTTTAACCATATTACCTGATTATAATTATCCTGGGGGAAAGGCTGGTGGAACAGATATAGATGGCTACAATCTCTATCCCATTCTTAAAATTAAGGGAAACAACAAATGTGTCCTTGTAATAAGTCACTTCATTAATTGTAGCACTCAGCATAGTTAATTGTGGTTAAAAGTTATGATAGAGGTTTCTAAAGACTTATGCAGTTCGATTTCATTGGTATAGTGTTTGAGTGATTTGATGTCTGAAGTAAGTTTAAAGGTCTGAGACTCTAAGATTTTGACTGCACTAGGACTTCGTAGGAGCCATCAGTTCTCTGTCATCAATATCTAGTGTTTACTTGAATGTAGGTATCAGAAATTAAGATTTTAATAATCAAACTCTTAGCCAACTGTAACCACCTAAGTAAGCTATGAGGTAGGACATGATTTAATCTCATTTTAATGAAAAAATTCCCTAGTGTCAGCCTTATCTTTGTTTTTTAAATACTGTATTAATTATTTCCATTTTTCAGTATTCAAAAATGACTTGGCTGAATAAATGGTTTTCTTAATTGGCTAATTAAAGAGGTATGACTGAACAAATTTTAAATATTGAAATTTACAGCTTTCAAGGCATGAGGCAAATATTTTTATTACTATATTTAGTACTTCATAAAATCAGATCATCACTTAAGTTCCATTTCTGAGGTAAACAAGATCTCATCAAGACACAATGAATGATACTGGAAACCTGGTGCAGTGAAAGAATTTATTCCCTGTTGAATTACAGAGTCAATGAAGTATGAAAATGATGGCATTCAATATCTTAAATGAAAGCTGCTTCAGGGAGTGCTTCAGCACTTTAAACTGGTATCTCATAATTTGATCTCACCTAGCTAATCGAATATCATAGTATAGCTGCCAACTTTTCAGACTCTGTAAGTTTCTAGTACTGCTATCAGATATAAAGGGAACAAAATGATAAGACGATCTGTAATTATAAATGTGATATTTACAGAAATTTATAATCAGGACTTTTTTATGAGCTGTAATATTTATGTAGCTTTAAACCCCATTCATTTAAGTATATAGTAATATAAAAACTACTTCAGAGAAATTAACCTACTTACACAACTCTTCCATTTCTCTGGTGTACATGAAATAGAGAAGGTGAGATCCTCAGACTTCTGTATTCAAATAAACTGTCTTTTTCTAGGAATTATATGGTGGAGATTTACAATGTACCTAGACCTCTAAGGGGATGATAAGAATCCACAACCTGTAAGATGTCCTTCTGTGTAAGATGTCCTTTGAAGAGTAGATTAGTCTTATTCTACCAACTGTTAAACCTGATACATTTTGGAGGGCTGGATCCTGCTCTCGGGTCACAACAATCCCATGCAGCACTACAGGCTTGTAGAAGAGTAGTTGAAAAGCTGCCTGATGAATAAGGACCTTGGGAGTGATGGTCAATAGCCAGCTGAACATGAGCTGTCAGTGTGCCCAGGTGGTCAAGAAGGCCAATGGCATCCTGAATTGTATCAGAAATAGTGTAGCCCATAGGATGAGGACAGTGATCATCTGCCTGTACTCAGCACTAGTGAGGCTGCTCCTTGAATTCAGTTTTGGGCTCTTCACTTCAAGAGAGACATTGAAGTGCTGGACCACATCCAGAGAATGGCAATGAACCTGGTGAAGGGTCTGAAGGAATGCAACCCTGATGAGAGGCAGCTAAGGGAGCTGGAGTTGGGTGTAGCCCATAGGATGAGGACAGTGATCATCTGCCTGTACTCAGCACTAGTGAGGCTGCTCCTTGAATTCAGTTTTGGGCTCTTCACTTCAAGAGAGACATTGAAGTGCTGGACCACATCCAGAGAATGGCAATGAACCTGGTGAAGGGTCTGAAGGAATGCAACCCTGATGAGAGGCAGCTAAGGGAGCTGGAGTTGGTTATCGTGGAGAAGAGGAGGCTCAGGTCTTATCACTGAAGGGTCTGAAGGAATGCAACCCTGATGAGAGGCAGCTAAGGGAGCTGGAGTTGGTTATCGTGGAGAAGAGGAGGCTCAGGGGAGATCTTATCACTCTCTACAACTGCCTGAAAGTAGGTTGTAACAAGGTGAGTGTTGGTCTCGTTTCTCAAGTAACAAGTGACAGGACAAGAGGAAATGGCTTCAAGTTGTGTCAGGAGAGGTTTATATTAGATATTATGAAAAATATCTTCACTGAGGTTGTTGTCAGGAATTGATACAGGCTGCCCAGAGGAATGGTGGAATCGCCATCTCTGGAAGTGTTCAAAAAACATGTGGATGTGGCACCTGAGGACACGATTTAGTGGTGAATATGGTAGTGTTAGGTTGATGGCTGGACTTTAGGATCTCAGAGGTCTTTTCTAACCTTAAAAATTCTATGACTTTATATACTTCTTTTTTTTAACTACAATAACATAAGACTTATTGAGGGAGAAAAAAAATCTTTTTAGGTCTGGTTTCTTTTGCTTGGTATTTATGCACAGATAGTGTTATAGATATTTCTTAAAAAGTAGTTGCTTGGAAGCCTCTCCATGCTCACAAACGGACAAGACAAGAAGGTGATTTGAGATCACAGCTCTTGGGTAGTTTTGCATTTTGACTAACATGGATATATATTTGGACATTTGAGTGTGGCAAGGTAACTGTTATCCTACGTATTTTAGAGTAAATTTGATGCTAAGCTCTATTTCAAAATTAGGGGAAAATAGTAAATGCATGCATTAAAAATACCTCTTTCTCTGTTTCTTAGTGCTAGGATAAGAAAATACCTCTAGCATGGATGGTAAGAGCTGTGGCAGATCAGTATTAGAATATGTAATGGTAATTGTGTTCCAATCTGCAATTTCATAAATGCAAAAACTTTGTTGCAACTCTTCCTAGAGTATGTGTAAAGGAACATGTTTAAACTCAAAGAGGAAGAGAATGGCATTTGAGCATAAAAATAAGCTGTGGTTAAGTTTCATTTGCTCTTAATATTTATAGTATTCCCTACTTTATTATGTCATGAACTGTTGAGATTTTATGCTTTTTTCACTTGTTCCTTATAAAGGCTTAATGCTTCTTTATAATGAAAAAAATAATAACACAAATCAGAGTTTTAGGGAAGAATTAAGTAAGTACATGCATTACAAGAAATTAAATGCCTAAAATACTAGGTATTGCTCTAAGAAACCTTGGGTTTAGCACAAAGAAATGTAGCTATCAGAGGTAATTTTACCAAGGCAAGATTTTTTCATCTACATATATATTTTCAAATTGCAGTCCAATTCAGGACTTTTCACAACTGGCTTTTTAAGCTGGTTTTTATTTTTAGTGGCACTTCACAGTTCATGTATTCCAATGGAATTAAGCTTAACATGTTTACTTATCTTGCGCATGAAAAACAAATCTACCATCTACTGTAACTGGAGCAGGTAGAATGTGATCCAGATACTCAGTCTGAGGGGAAACATGCCTCTAAGTTGTTTTCTTGCATAGTTACTTAATCCAAAGAAGTTTAGGTTAGATTTAGCTGATTTATATTGTAATCTGAAAGTATCTAAACCCAAGACAGTTTTAGAAGCCTGCTTAAATCTAATTTCTAGGCACTAAAGCTGGTGTAGACTGTTGGAAAGAGGGGAATAAGGGTTGGGGAACACAGTGAGGGAAAGCATCTTGTTTGTCCAACTAAATATCAATAGAAAGCTGAGAGTTTATATGTAGAAGATCTACCTGTCAAGTAGAGAAGATGGAGTAAAGAGGGAGAAAGCAGTAGGTCTGAAAGAGCATTGATTATGATGCTGTCAATTAGTATGAACATCAATGCACCAAGTGACATTTTTGATCACTACAAAGATAATTTTTTTAAAAGGCCTTTTAACTGTAAATTTTAGTCTAGCAGACCCTTATGATGACCCCCTCATGCTAATGAATCACATGTGCTTAGTTCTGAAAATTGTTTCATCTTTCCAACCATTAATATTCATCATGCTGGGGTTTACAGTTGTAGACCATATTGTTATTAATAAAACATTATTCACTGAATCAAACAGCAGGTGTGTTCTGTAGCAGAGCAGGGTATTGTAATGTATGGGGGGAGGGGGTGCTCCTGACCAAGAAAAACTCCAGGGGAGCACTGAAACCTGCCAGGAGCTGGCAGCTCTCATGAGAGTAGCTGGTGAGTTGTGAGTGGGGCCAGGAGGAAGGGTGGCCACCCCTCATTCCCCTAGAGGGTAGCCTTGGGAATACATTTAGAACTTACTTCTCCAAGTGATAGAGGAGCCAAGGAGAGGTTTTATGCTGGACCCTGTTCTAAATGACAAGGAGGAGCTGGTGGGGAATGTGAAGCTCAAGGGCAGCCTAGGCTGCAATCACCGTGAAATGGTGGAGTTCAAGATTCTTAAGGCAGCAAGGAGAGTGCACAGCAGGCTCACTACCCTGGGCTGCAGGAGAGCAGACTTTGGCCTGTTCAGGGATATGCTTGATAGAGCACCAAGGGGTGTAAAGTCCTGAAGGGAAGAGGGGTCCAAGCAAGTTGGTTGATATTCAAGGATCACCTCCATCAAGATCAGGAGCGATGCATCCCAAAAAGAAGTCAGGGAAAAACACCAGGAAGTTCATGGATGAACAAGTAGCTCCTGGACAAACTTAAACACAAAAAGGAAGCCTGCAGAGGGTAGAATCAGGGAAAAGTAGTTCTGGAAGGAATGTAGTGAGATTATCTGAGCAGCCAGGGATCAGGTTAGAAAAGATAAATCTCTTACAGAACTAAACCTGGCCAGGAATGTCAATGGCAAGAAGAAAAGGTTCCTATAGGTATGTCTGTGATAAAAGGAAGACTAGGGAAAATGTGGCCTGGCTAGAGATGGAAGCAGTAGACCTGGTTATCTGGGACACGGAGAAGGCAGAGGCACTCAGCCACACTACCTGAGCCACACAAAAGGCAAAGGCAGTGACTTGGAGAATGAACTACCTGGTGTAGGAGAAGATCAGGTTTGAGACCATCTAAGGAATGAGAAAGTGCACAAGTCCACAGGACCAAATGAGATACATCTGTGGGTCCTGAGGGAGCCTGGTGGAGGAAGTGGATAAGCTGCTGTCCATCATATTTGAGAAGTCACAGCAGTCTTGCTTTGGAGTGCTCCTGTTCATTATATTGTTATGGTGATAGTTATTAAAACGCTGTATAACTTGACATGCCATGTGATCAGGGGAGTATAACCTGACAGAATTTAATAACACTTTTTCTTTGCCTTGTCAGCTGCATACAGATATTAAGAACTTATTGACATAGTAAGTATATTAACAGCTTTTTGTTTTAATTAAATTCTAATGGGTGAGAGAAGTACAGGCAAAGCACAATCACAGTTTGAGACAGCTGACATCCCATGACAGCACAGCTAATCGATACAAAGGCAGCTGAGACAACATGGCTCTGGCACTGTAATAAACTCCATCCTTTAAGTGTACAGGTCCCCTGTAAACAGTTGGACACCAAATTTTCAGTTCTAATTAAACCTAAACATCATGGTCAAATCATATATATCTCAAATATTGACTTGTTTTGACACTTTTTTCTAGATGATTCTTCTTGCACAATTGTCAAGATGACTATGGTATTAAAAATTCCACACAAATAATGCACTCTATTTTGAGGTATATCTATATATATTAATAAAACCTTTGGATTAAACACTTTTGTTCGTGCAGTCATAAACTGGGCATGCAGGTTGCACCTGTTTGCATTTAAGGAACCGGCATTTATGAACTGAGCTTAATATCTCAGCTCATGTGGAGGAATGGCTTAGGGCTAAGGGCCACATAAGTATGGTTCAGCCTGCAGAGCAAAGGACTCTGGGAGAGTCAAAGCAAGAGCTGCTAGCAGCTTGTTGATGAGAATTGTTGGAGGATAGCTGAGAGAGCAAGGACACAGGCCTGGGAACGCACCTGGGAATGTAGCACAAACAAGGCTCTGGAAGTTGTAACTCACAAGTATAGACAGGGAGTAACTCAGCTTGGCAGAAGGCAGGGGAAGTCGTCCTTGAGGGTAGGACAAACAGGCCCGAGACAAACAAAAGACCCTCCCAGCTGTAACCGCAAGTAGGAAGAGTACCTAAAGGATATCTTTAGAGCTTAGCCAACTATAGATGATTAACAGCTATATGCTTGCCATGCACGGTATAAGCATGTCAGCAACTTTATGTCAATAACATGATTTTGGACAAGGGAGTAAAAGCAGCTGCACAAGATCTAAGAAGCTGCAAAGGAAGTAGCTGACCATTAATCATGCCAACCAATAATGAGCTTGCTTTTGCACTATGTATGAGGCTAACTATCAATGGTATAAAAGATGGACGATCGCTTACAATAAACGAGATCTGCTTCTAAACTCATACCGAGTCGTGCATTTCTCCCACCGATCCGCAACAAACTCAGATTTTCCATGTCAGTATTAAGTTCATTCCTGTGTCAAAAACACGGAAGGTCTGAAAATATTCCAGTATCTTTTTGGAGGAGAACTTGAATAAAGCTAAAAAAATTCATAACATTAGCATACTATTGGAAAAACATACTGTCTGTGCCATGAGTAGATTTACTTTAGTCCTGCCATTTATCAGCTTTCAAGAGATTGTCATCTTTCTTCATATATTTTCAGTGTGAAACTGAGTAGACACATAATGTCATTCTTTGATTCTTCTAGTTGTATCTCTCAGCATTTAACCAGGATCTGGGCAGACCAATGGGGATGTCAAAAGGGATTGGGGAGGGGAGAAGGTAGTGGGGGCAACACCCACACAGCAGCTCTTTGACCTTTGCAGAATTCTCCAGACAGGAATTCCTTCTAAAATTCCTTCTTCTTCCCTGCTTGCACCCCCTGCTCCACATATCCCCTACGTTTGTAGTCTAATACTAAAATAAGAGAAATAACAAACCTGATAAAATAGACTCAAAAGCAGGCATTTGTGAGAAATTCATAACTTGTTAATCTTTCAGTCTGCCCTCACCTTCTTATAGTAATTATTCTACCTACATATCTTTTCTTTCTCCAATTGTGATTTTTGGATTAAATGGAGCCTTTGCATATCTTTTGATTCCTGTGACTCCCTTCTTGTATTGCAGCTTTGCAGTGATATGTTTTCAGTAATGAAATCAAGGCTCATTTTTAAAACAAGTTTGTGAACGTTTATTGCTTCTGCTATAAATGACTACTCAAACCTATGTGTGCTGCTATGTTCACCAGGGTTTGGATGCATCAGAGTAAACCTGGCCTGTGTGTTTAGATAGATGCAGAGGTTGGCCCATGAGGGGCACCTCAGTGTCTTTACATATTCCTTAGCAGAGCAAATGCATTACTTTCAGGAGCAGCATAAACAAGGCTTGATCTATATGCTGGAGTGCTTCCTAAAGTGTAGATAGAATTATGGAGGTTAAACCTAGAGCACCATAATATTGACTTGCAAATACTCAGGAATAGAGATTACAAATAAACACCTAATTTCCATTTAATTTCAGTAGTGCTTGGACTCCGGAGTGCTATAATAATTGCAGTTTTGTAAAATCATCTACATTTTAAAGTGGGTCATGGAGGTGGTTGTGGATTCCTCTAATGTGCAGAATTACCTGTTTAGATAAAATTCTGAAACTTACAGAATTGAATGAAAGTATGTCTTCTTTCATCAGAGGAAGATGGAGAGAGATGAAGGTAAGCCATGGAATGCTTTCTTCCAGTTGAATACAGTTAATGAACAAAGTTAATAAAGATTAATATCTATAAGCTTTAAAAGTTGATTCTTGATGTGAGAGGCTGCAAGTGTTCACTTATCTTTTAACCAACTAACTTGAGGAACTTAGCAAGCTGATACCTATGCCTTTTCTAAAATGAATAGCTAGAGAAAAGCCTTTCAAATGGAAGAATGGTTTGGTGAAGGAATTCACACAGGCAGGGCACCTGTATAATGCTATAGAAGAGCTTAAATATTTCTTGCCTTTATTTAAGTGTTTAAAGCTGACTCTGTGTGTATCCTTTCTTTCTAACATATATTACATCCTGATCTCATATTCTGTATGTTGGTCATATAACTTGAGCTGTGACTGCAATGAAATGATCCTTCCCCTGGGGAAAACACAGAATCTTCATCTCCTCTGTGGACATTAATCTTGGCTGTGTTATGCATGACTACACTTTCTTCAAAGTGTACTCTGTTAGTGTACATCATTCAAAGCACTGCAAGGAATTAATGGTCTTCTTAAGCAAAGTGCTTAATTCATGCACTTAATTTTACAGCTAGAGTAGTCCAAAAGAACAAATATGTTCAATTATAGCACTTGTACCTCCTTAAACCAAGGGTACTAAGTACCTTGGGTACATAAGAGTCACTCTAGAATTTTAAGCTGTCATTGTTTCTGTTTAAGATCATTGGAAGATGATTTGATGTAGATTCTAAGTCAGGTGGTATAAATGGGTGTGTTGAGGATTTCCACCATTGGAAATTTGATTTTGTGCAACCCAAGTCTTTTAAGACCTCATTTTGCACAAAAGATTTCTTCATAATGTATAATAAAATAGGAAAAAGCACTATGAAAGTATAGAGTGAAGATAACTTCTGTATAAAATGTGGAAAGATAAGTTATTTGACTAGGCAGTGTATCGCCTCTCTTTCAAGCAGCTGCTTTTAAAGTATAGTATTCCTCATCTTGAAAATTCATGGGGTTTTGTTTTGGTGTTTTGAAAATTACTTTTGTGTTCTCATGCTATTACATCTAAATAAATCCTGTATAGATAACTTGACCTGCAAGTGCTGAAGTATTTAGATGTGTTCAGGTAACTTAACAATATTTTAAGAAATATTTGTCTCCAACCACTTGAATAATTGTGTATTTGAAAGTGAACAGCAAATGATAATGTATAATAAACTAATCACTCAAACTCCAGTTGTATACAGTGCTGTAAAACCTTTTCCTATGCAAAGATGAAAAGCTGATATGGACCTATTTGCATTGCAGAATATCTAGGGAGATTTTTTTACAATAACACATCAGAACCTGAGATTACTGTTTTATAATAGCCTGTGTAGATAAAAATCTATGAAATGTTCCCCAGTAGATACATAATAGAATGTGTGGTTCTTAGTGTTATGGTCTGTTTTTCATTTGTGGCTTTTTTCCCCTCAGACTTAATCATCTAGCAAGTAAAAACTCTAGTTCATAAAATGCTGATAATATTAGAAGACATATCTATCTATAGATATATAGAAGGAAGGAAAATAGTAGGGCTATGTAAGGATTCTTGTCCAAGGGCGAGTTCGAAAAGAAAAAACCTACCTTCACTATCTTACCATGTCTGTTATCTGACTTAAGAGGGTTGGTTCACAGAAAGACAGATGACCTAAGTTGATTACTACATTGTTGTAAAACTTTATCTCAGTTTTGTGCAGAACTGCTCATGAAATTGTTGCCACAGTATTTTGCTTCCCTGATTCCTAGTTTTAGATTTCTTTTATCTGAATATCAACCAGTAAAGAACATGCCAGTATTCAACTTCCAGGATTTTTAGCCCCCAGAATCATGCTCTTTGCAGTACAATTGCCCAAAGCTTTTTAGTGATGTTACTCTAGGTACTGAGCTACTTTGGAATAAGCGAAACTTCAGCACTTAAGGATAGCAAAATGCTGAAGCCTCCTTATAGACAGGGAGCCCAGCACAAGTGGTAGGAAGTGGGGTTTTTTTTAGCTGCCTGTAGTTTTGATTTTTAATTTGGCAATGGGAAAAATATCATTGCTAAGTTTTAAATGCCAGTAAAACTAGCTTCTGTTCTGGGCTGTAGATATGCTGTTCATCAGCCTGCTAAGAAAAGACATCCAATTTTTATTACTCTTTTTTTCAGCCTGATAGAGTTGCCCTGGTGTTGGCACAGAGATCAAACAAAACAGTCGTTATTCCCTCTCCGTGTTCCAAGACCTCATATGTTCAATTCATTTTCCCTTTCAGTTTATAGAAGCTTTTGGAATGGGGCTCCCTTATTATTTCTAATGCCATACACATTTCCTGATATGGGCTACGAGGAAACTGAGTCATTCAAATAGACTCAAGTCAGTAAAGAAAGAAAAGATGGTCTCTGGAGTCCATCATCTTTTGGAGTAGTCTCTCAAGTCAGTAAGCTTTTGTCTTTGGATCTCTTGGTAAACATGAGCATATGTACTATGGTTTTGCTTATGTGTTTATTAAAATAAATGAAGTCTCACAATTTCTTTAACTGAGAAACTGGTCTGCTTCATTATGATAATCAGTCTTCTGGCAACAAATTAATTGTCGAAACCAATGCTGAGGAAAGCGAAGCAGTCACCAACAGGTAGTGTTAAATTTAGACACCAGTATACTGAATAATATAAATTGGAAAACACAAAGGAAACGGGAATTATTAATATATAATCTGTTAATTTTTTAATAAAAAACAAATTCATGAGAAGAAAGCATGAAGGGGACAAAGCACTGTCTGGTGTTTGGAATGTGTATAACATACTGCTACACTACTTGCATGACCATTGAACACGTGCTGGGGTCTGGGGTTGGGTTTTTTGTTTTTTTTGTTTGCTTGTGTTTTTTGTTTTATTTCCCTTCATGTTGTTTTTCATCTTTACATAAGGTCATTTTCTTTCTGTTAATGGAATCTGATCCAGTGAAGTAAAAAAATAAAATATTGAACACCTGGCTAGTGAGTAACCTGATAAGGTTGCATAGGAAAGGGCTAAAGGGTGTTACTCAAAACTTTCCTTGGCTGAAGATCAAATGGGAGTAGAAGTTGTTGCCACTGAAACATGATCATGTAAAACATGCTATTGTCATGAAATCTGCTATATAGATAAACGAACTAGCAATAATACATGAGAGCTTTTAATTGGTTCCTGATAATTTATGCTAGTGCAAATTTTGCAGCTATTTATGGTGATGTCTTATAATAATGGCATTGAAAGATGTAAGATAAGTATTATATATATTTTTCATTTCAGGGAACATAGAAAAGATTCCAATTATAAAATTACATTAGTCACAAATTTCCCTATTCTATTTTTAAAGCAAATTAAAGTGTGTGATATATTTAAGAAATGTAGTGCCTTTAAAATGTGAAAGAAAAAAATCTCATTTTCATGCTGGTCATGTTGTCATTCTTTTTCATGTTTTGGTAAGTACATTACTGAAAATGCTCAATAAAAAAATGCAAACAAGATGACTAGTATTGCAAGCTGTTATATTTTGCTCTATAGCTATAGAAAGCTGCTGCCTCACTTTAATATGGCTTGGTGGTTGTAAGGTACAGAAATGGTTGTTGAAATAGATAGGTCCTTGTATAAATGGCAATGAAAACCAAATGCTTCTCCTTTACTCAGCTCTGGAACTATCCTACAAAATTGCTTTAAACATTTGGATGGCTTTGTCAACACTTAATGAATTTTGGCCATCATAAATCTCAAATGCCCTCACTGAGTAAAACCCAAAATTATCACAGTTTCATAGCCTAAGCTGCCCTTGCCATATGGTGAGTGCAAATGTTTCTAAAGCAGCAAATGTTCTGTCAAGGGTTCCCAGTGATGTTTTGATTGGATTGCTCTATTATCTGAACAAGTCTGCCAAAAGAAAGCACCTGCACAATGAAAAGTGTGCAGAAGCTGCCAGTCTGTAGCAAGGGAATGAAAGTGAAGCATCTAGTGACAAGTTAACTGTCATCAGAAGATATGCTGCATAGCTTATTATAATAGATACTTTTGTACATCTTATATCACGAAATGTCCTAAAAAAAAAAAGTGGGGAGGGTCTGTGCATTTGAAAGAACTAGCCTAGATAGCCTAGCTTCAGTAACTTTATGCCCTTGAAGATGCTAAGTCATAGCTTAGTGTGCTGTAACAGCTTACAAAACAAGGAGCTCCTCAGTGGCTTCTTAACCAGACCTTTCCAGAGAAGTTATCAAACAATAACTGACAGAGGATGGATGCACTCCTTTTCCATATTCAGTTTTGGTTTAATTCTAGAATGCCAATGCTGCATGAAGATTTTTATTCTCTTGGATGATCTGGCCTGGAGGATATAATTCATTTATTATAATTGATAGCTGAATATGTAAATGCATTAAAGAACTGATAGAAGTAAAATTATTTTTGCTCTTCTCAGGAGGAATAATTAATCAGATCCTTTGCTATAGTCCATTTTTCTGGACTGTATATCATCTCTGAGTGGATTAAAGTTGTTTTGCATAAAAAAGTTTCACATGAATAACATGCGACAACTATTATCAGTTATGTATGTAAGTTTACAGATCATTACCATTTTTGTCACTGAGAAGAATATGCAGTTATACTGCACCTGTTGTTCTTGAGAAACAATAAAATTCAATCTTGCTAGTAGCCAGAAGTGTGTAAAGTGTTACCAGGACAAGATCATTTTACTGTGTATTCTGTCATGGAACTGAGAAGAAGGAAGTGGTCCAGAGAATGAGCTGTATATCAGATCAGTGGAACAGAAGTGGTTCTCATCAGAAGGAAAAAATAAAATAGTAACTGGATGGTGGAGTAGGGTGAGGATTGGGAGATCTCTTTCAGTAAGGTACATTAGACCTGATTGGGAGTAGATTAAAAATCCAAGGGGGGGAGGGAAGGGGGGAGAATAGTACAGGTATTGGTATTAACAGTTTTACAAGAGCCTTTTGGGATACATATTTTATTTTAGCCCCACTATACTGAAGGATCAATTCACCCGTAAATGGATTTAAAAATTCCAGTTTAAGGTCAGTGAAATTTAACTGTCCTTTCAGATACGCCTTTGCATATTACAGTTTTAAAATTTTCCCGTAGTAAATTTTCATCAAAAATAAAAAGAAGTACTTGAGTATAATTCAGTGGTCTCACTAAAACATTATCTTGGCGTACCTGATCTTCTGCCTGTCACAGGGGCGATGCAGCTGTTACACAGACACTGTAAAATGTCAGTTGAGTACTGTCCAAATGCCAACTGTCTAGATGTTTTGAAAGACATATGTTGAAGACCATGCTGTAACAAACCTTGTCAAACACTGCACTGGTCTCAGGGCCTGGGATGTTCTAGCCCTCAGTACAGCATTGTGTTAAGTAAGCTAATTCAAAAGTCCTAGAGGATGTGTCTTCCTCTTTAAAAGTCCAACTTGGAATAAAAGCAAATGTGAGAAAAATATGCTTTGTCTTTTAAGTTCTTGTCTAATAGAAGCTGGGTGAGCTCTGCTACCAGCATTTCCATAATTCATGGACTGTTAAAGTTATATTCTTGCTTTCCCCTGCCCAAAGTATGCCTTGAGTGTTAAAAGACTATCCATTTTACCTATTTTTTGTTCTACTCTGTGCATCCTTTCATAATTCATCTGAGTCTGAAGTTGACAAACTAGGAGAAAAAAGGTTTTGCAAAACCTTGTATTCTCTCACCCAGTCCACTCTTACCTGATATTTTCCTTCTTTCATCTCTTAGCATATTACTATCCAAACCAAATCGCAATCTAATGTGACATTAATGCAAAATTTTCATTCTCACATCAGTGATGTATCCTGTACATGATTATTGTTTTTTGCAATTTTTTTCTCACCTTTACAATTGTAATTTTTTCTTCAGGGATGCTAACTATGATTCAGGTTTTTCAGAGTTCTCAAGGCAGTGGAACTGGATATTATTTGGGCCTTAATTCTGCTTAATATTGGAACTCTTGTTTCCTTATTTTCCATTATTGCCCCACTCAAAGTAAGATATTTCTTAAAAAAGAAGGGCTCAGAAATAGGGATAAAAGTGTTCTATGATCACAATGCCTTGAATGCTGAGGACATCACTAAAGACTATACACAGAGTACCTCTCAGTTACCACTGCAGAATTTCACACTAAGGGTATGAATGACAGGAACATGATTGGCAGGAATATTGATCCAGAAAAAGCACTAAGATTGCCCTTTTTCTTGAAATGCCAATTTGACAAGCAATAAAGTTTAAGCTGATTGAGGGAAATTCATTATTTTGCATTTTAAAATCTGCTGTAACTTAACTTTTGCATGTTTTCTGAGAGTTTTTCTTTAGTTATATAGGGTTGGGGGCAGTGGGGAGCATGTATGCACCATGATCTGGTAGGTAGCCTACTTACCTGCATGATAAGTAAGGAAAACAGCTCTGACAGGATAGATGAATTTATTTATTTGATACTCTTGACATTTTCCATGAAGCAATAGAACTTACCCAGCAGATTAATAAAACAGATTATTTCTGTGTGCTTGCCCAGAGATGAAAAATATATTGTTTTATTTGTACATGGATATGAATTTTAATGACATGGAATTAATACTAAAACCAGTCTAGGTATGGAAGAGTGTAGCTCTTACAAGCCACTGTAGCATAGGCATTTATTAATGTATATTTTGATGAATGCTCTTAAAGCAGGTATCTTATAAAGTGGAGGAAACATTTCATTTGCAACTGTTGCTGGAGGATCACACAACTTCATACACCTGCATGATGACAAGCATTGTATCCTGGTGATGCCAAAATTAGGAAGCAGTCTAGGCACCTTATCATGATTGGCCATTTTGTTGCTAGACTTAGACACATTCATCAACCAGCAAGTTTATATTGGATCAAGTAAGTTAAAAAAAAAAGTAATAATCTAGGATGGTTTTTCTAAAAATCTCAGTCAACTTGCTGTGCTTGTTTCAGTGAGAACAATATGCAGAACAAGAAAAAGGTTATTTCGTTCTCTGGCTCTTTAATTCAATTATATCCTAAAACTCATTGCGTACTTCAAAAATAAATTAACTCGATGTTATTCTGCTCTCCATCTGCTGCGTTTCTTTAAATGTATTTCCTTCCACTCCCAGATCAGTTTAAGTGATTTTTTTTTTTTTTTACTACCAAACCCAAAGGAATATTTTTTCCTTTTTTTTTTTAAATGCCTGTTTTTCAGAAATTGCCTCATAAACCATGTGACTGCAATTTACTCTTTTTTCCTTTTCCTTGCATGAAAAGCAGCCAGCAAAATGCAGCTAATGGCTGGTGTGTATCTGTGCTGCTGTAGCCTGTGTTTCAGCATGCTTTGAATTTTCCATCTGTGATCCATGTCTCACCCACAGAAGATGATGTGTGATTGTAGAGCAAATGATCAGAGTACAGTTGCATCTATTGCCCTTTGCTACTGAAGGTTAGAAAATGGCAGAAAAGGCTACTTGAAATAACCAGATCTTTGGCCTATGTTCAGCTGTTTTCTTCCAAGGTAGATGTTTTCCAAAGTATTTCTGCTTTAGTTTGACCAGCTGCTACTGCTAATCTAGATGTCAACAGTAATATTAGCCATGCTAAATAAAAGACTTCAAATCAGAATGTATCCTATCTGCTCTTTCTGATATAAGTACAGCTCTTAAGATTAGAGGAAGGATTAGAATAAAGTCGTGCAGATTTCTCTCAAACGCAAAACCCCTAATTAATAGTACAGCTGAATATTAATGGTAAACTAATAAATCACAATTGTACCTGGTTGATAGGAGCGCAAGAAAAAAGTGAAGGATGGAAATGTTTTTCTCAAAACTCTCACCTTCCCTCAACTATGTTAATATATTTATAAAAGTATGGTTTTAGATGTCTAGTAATTGTAAATATTTCTAAAATGCAGTGTTTGATGGGAGATTAGTTAACCTAGTGTCCTTTTTACTTTCTTTTCACTTTCTTTTCAAGTATTTTTATATAGTAACTGTTCTTTAATATCGTCTTTTTAACTTTTTCTGGAAGTAAACTGTGGCATGAGCAGATTGAGGCAGTGTTTTCTCTAGTGGTTGAGGAAAATGATTCTGTGTGAAGTTCTGTCTGTGGGGAGGTGGTCAGAAAGCAGCCACAGACTTCTCTGGGACTAGCATCATGGCTTGAGTAGTAGGACTATAAACTGCTCATCTGGGCTCTGCTTTTAATATATTATTTGAGCATGGGCAAACCACTTAGTCTTGCATCTGTTTGGGCTTTTTTCCTCTGTGAAATGCATGTAGTATTTGTATACCTAAAAGACTTTTTTATTTTTTATGTGCAATTTGCATTTTTAAAAGTGTTTGGCATCTTTAAATGAAGATTTATTAAGAAACACAAAAATTAACAGATCTTCAAGATAGATATATGTGCAGTTGAACAGATGTCTGTCTTGATACCTTTATGCTGCTCTAATACCGCCTTCATAGAGACAAAAATTGAACAGCTGTTGAGTTTTCAAATGAATATAGCGAAATTGAGCATTCATGTCACACTGATAGACATTATAACAAAAAAAGGCCAGTTTCATGCCACTACTGTGGTATTTAGTACAACTAGTCTTAAGAAGTCCTATGTAATTGGCTTGTCATACCTGTGCTACCTGAGGTTTTGAATAACAAAAAAGTCTTTCCTCCTCCTTAGAAAACACCACCACTCTTAGAAGTCTGATTCATACATTTCATTGCTTGCCATACATGGCTGTGCTGGTTTAGGCTAGGGTACAGCTAATTTTCTTCACAGCAGCTGGTAGGGGGCTGTATCTTGGATTTGTGTTGAAAACCATGTTGGTAACACAGGGAAGTTTTAGCCGCAGCTGAGAAGCGTTTGCACAGAGTCAAGGCCTTTCCTGCCCATCATCCCACCCCCACGAGTGTTTTCACTTTTTCTATTTCCTCCTCCATCCCGTGGAGGGAGAGTGGGTGAGTGGCTGTGTGTGGCTTAGTTGCTGGCTGAGGTTAAACCATGACAGTGGCTTGTGATCTAAAAACCTTTGAGTATGAGTTACAAAGGAGACTGGGGCAGAAAGATTCTATCTGAAAAACATACACTATTCAACTTCTTTAGTCTGTGTTTTCCAAAGCAGAGTGGGAAACACTCTGTAACTGTAAAGGGCAGATATCTAATCTGATTTGAATCATAACTCTTTCAGCACAGACTGTACATCCTAAGGGTGATTCACTACTTTTTTTTGTATCAGCCAGACCAATTTTCTGAGAGAGGCGGCTGCTATTGTCCTATTCTGTTCTCACTTTGCCTGACATGTTCTGTATCTCACTGATGATTTAATGCATCCCAAACCATCTTCCCCAAAAGAGGAAGTATTGGGAATTTTCAGTCTTTTCCTTCTGGGAAAGAAGGCACTTTGTTCAAATAGCAAATGAACTTAAAGGCAGTAGTGATATTTTTTTCAATTTATCCTAACAACACTTACATTCCTGAAGGGAAATTACTTCCATCATAAAAGGTGAATGCAGTAGGTAAGCACTGGATGTATTAAGCAATTATTTGTTATCATCTTAGACTCTTATTTCTAAACAGCTGCATGTTTAGCTGTTAAACCTTTGTGAGCATTGAGCTACTGTGTGTAAGGAGGTGGAAAGAATCTGATGGATGTCAACTGTTACTGAGATGTAAGAAACTATGTACTAACATAGAAAAAACCTTCATCTTTAGTGACAAAAATTATTCACTCCTCTGACCTATTAATTTAATAGTAATGGTGACCTTTCATCATAGTTTTATTCTATTCTGATCTGTTTTAGAAAACTGTATTTTTTTGTTTTAGTAATGTATTTGTTTCTAATTTTCATAAAATGTAGTAAAGGACACAAACCATTCATTTCTTGATTTACTATATGGGGCACTAACTCCATTAATGAAAGTAGTTGAGCCAAAGTATTTTTAAAGCCATTTTATTCTGTTTAGATTAACATCTGTCTTCCTCAAAGAATCTATTTCAAATAAAATCTTAAGTATGTGACTTTTGTTGCAGATGGCAACCACATGTATTTCTCCTTGTTTGATTTTGAGAATGAACTCTTCTCCTACCTGTCTCTACCTAATAATTGCTTCCAAACTCTTTTCAAACACAATCTTTGAAAAGGAGAATGTTTCTTTTCTAAAAGCTTTGCTGACTAAACCTGATAATTCCCTGTATGTGGAAGAGTAGATCACTGTTTTCTCAAATAGATGGATGCCAAAGGCTTAGTAGATCAAAGTTCTGTAAGTTATGAAATTACTGCATTTTTCTAAAAAAAAGTTAGCATTTCTAGACGTACTTGAAAAACTAGGAAAATTAGGAATAGCTGATTGTGTGCAAATACCAAATTACTGTGTTTAACTGATTCATATTCCATTGCAACACACTGATTTGTTTTTAAGACACATGGAAATTATTAGTTTATGCATTTATGCTGGTTATAGCTTTTTATGAATTGCAACATTCACTAACAGAAATCAATAAATAAGGAAGTTATGGAAAAGTGTAAGTAGTAAAACATTTTTGTACTGCCAGAAACAAGGACTGAAACACCATAAATTCATTTAGTATTATTACTGAGGAAAACATGCAAGTCTGCAGGTGAGTCAGCTGATCCACTGACAGCAATGTGGATGAGAATTTTGAAACTACAGTCTCATCATGATTTTTACCCAACCTTGTTAGTCCTTTCTAGCCAGGGGACTTCACAGTATTATACCAAGAAGTCAATAGTGTTTATTTTATGGGTTGGAAAACTGAGGTAAAAAGAATAATTGGATATTCTTGGTACTTGTCATGCCATAATAGTGTCTACTATAATAGAGTGGAAATATAACCCAATTTCCTGAGTCCTTTCTTGATTCACGAAATAGTTCTTATCCTACAATTTATGAAGCAGATTCATTCTGTTGAGTAAACTTACTAATTCTACTCAAATCCAGAAATACTTTGCATTTGTTGAAGCTGTGTTTCATGCAGTCAAGCCACATGTCAGTAACCACGTGATCTGCATTAACTTAACTCCAATTATCCTTGATTTTCAGTGATCTATTTATACACTTAGGAAAACTAATATGTGAGGTTACTGTTAGGTCGTTAAGACAAAAACTTTCCATCTCCAGCTTGACATTTAAAACCCAGATTTAGAAATTTAATGGCTCAATATGATACATTTTGCTACCTATGAAAAGCTCTGGTACCTGGGATGAGAAATCATGCAGGACCTTATTAGTAGTTTTTTTAATGCTCTCCTGAACCTAGATGTCTGATATGAAAATAATTAGGAAGCAGGTAGAAAGCAAATTTTCACCCCACATGCCTTCAAACCAGGCAGGAAAAACAATTATTCTGATCCTAATAGACTATAATGGGGAAAGTAAAATTCTGAGTTGTGAGTCTAACACAGACTCTGCAGAACTTAAGAATCATGGAGAATGTCTTGCAAGTTTCCTATGTTTCTGTCTCTAGTTGGGCATAACAGCAAATTGTCTTGAAACAAGGTAAGAATACTGGAGGACTAAGTACTCAGCCAATTTTGAGCGTCCAGTCCCAAATTATGCCATCATTAAACCATCTGTGAAGGAGAATGAAAAACATCCTGTGTCAAAATCATGATCTCCAAGAAGCTGTGGAATGAAATCCAGATGCAGGTAGTGGATAGCATTCTGCTGCAGTAAGTAGAGAGCCATGGAAAGGAGCTATAGAGGTGACAAAGGAAGAAAGAGGTGAATCACTCCTAATTATTGAGATGCCTTCCAGATGTCATCTCTCATAGGCACTTCCACTGGAGTAGTTGGGGGGAGGACAGGAGGCAGCATTGTGAGGTGGAAATGCAGCAGCTGTGGAGCTATGAAACTGTTGGGAGCGACCACCATTAGCCATGACAAGTAAATTGGGAAGGAAATGGAATGGCATATTTCATCAAATGTAGTAGGTATGTGGGATGGTCCATTAGCAAAATTAAAATTATTTTTATATGACAAGGTCTAGAATGTCTCATACACCACTGTCCTACATGAGTAAACCAATGCATTGTTTTTTAAGTACTATAGGCCCTCTTTTGCCATCCCCCAGACAATAAATTTGCAGCCAAGTACAACCAGCATTGCAAAATATGGATATCTTGTCCTAAAACAGCAAGAAATTTGCAATAATCAGGCAAAGGAGAATTTGTCACCAGGTGAATAAAATTATTAGTAGCAGAGGTGATCAGAAAATCCCATGTTTAAGAATCTTTAAGCAGCTGAAGCTGATGGGATTAACACACTGATTTAATAGAGGATGAGAAGAACTTTTCAAATCCTGACAAACAGAATAATAAGCAGACAGTAATCCATAGGTTGAGGAAATTTTATTGTGAAGAAATTATTTTAAAAGCCATGAAAATGGACAAATTATCCTACAAAATATAATTTCTCTACCGTCAGTCTGAAGAGTGCATAAATGGACTATTTTCCATGAACAGAGCTTATAGTTGTAAGAGTAAACAGTAATTGTTGGCAGATGTAGGAATTGTAGAGATCTCTTGTGTAACCTTGCAGTTCCCAATAATGCACTGTTTGTCTTAGAATCTATAACACTTTCTGTACTGTAGTAGTTAATAAGTCCCACCATGGATGTTGAATGTTTTTAGAGCTTTCTCTACACCGTTTTGTGACCAAACCTTCCCCATAAACTACAGATCTTTTCCCAACCAAAGGAAGAGAGAGGATGTGAAGTCCACACACCAACAAGCATTCTGGGTTTTATCTAATCATAACACCTCCGTTTTAAGTTTTAATCTTCCATTGATCTGTTTTCTTCCACCAGTAAATGAAAATTTTGTTGGCTTTGTGTCACTGAGGAAAATTTTAGTTACCTGTCTTGTCATTTTGTATTTTATTGCAGTACGTTAAATGAAATACTAAGGTCACAGAGTAATTCTACAGACAAATCCTATATGAAGCAATCACAAAGAACATTAGGTGTGACAGGAATCCCCACCCCACAAAGAAATAAATTCAAGCAGACAAACCCCTGAGAGATACTGATGTTAAAGGAAAACCCCTTTGCAATAGGAGCTGCCAAAATGTCTGACATGCCCACTGCCAGTATCATCCTGGCAAACAAAATTAAACAACAAAGCACTGAAAACTCAATTTAGATTCCTCTGTAAAAGTTTTTGGCAAAGCTTCTTCTCAATAAAAGGAAATCCATGACTGAATTAAGCAGATATTCCTCTTAACATATGCAGATACTAATGGGCAGCATTAGTAGTGTTTATTTTCTTAAGAAAAAGATAACTGAATATTTATTGGCTGTGGAAATGTGTATGTGATTAAGCAAACAATCACAGAGTTACTGAAAGAGCAGTTGCTGGAGGGAATCCATCACTGAGAAAAAAAAAATTTAATTATTCTTGTAAGAATTTTTTTTCTTCTAAGGCTTTTTCCTGGAAGAGGATGACCATTTAGCAGAAGGATCTATATATGAAGAATCTGAGAAATGCATAGTGAGGCTAAGTGGATAAATTTAGCTCAGTTTCTATGACTAGAAATATGTATTAAAATTATGGATTAATTAATTTTGTAGTTATTCTTAATTAAAATAGCTGTTTGAATTCCAAGAGATTTTATTAATAAATAATTGGTGATATAAAATGTGTTCCTATATATTTTCTTCCTATGTTATGCAGTTCATGTCATTGTATTTATCACGATGGAGGTACCTGTAAAATACAAATGAGTATATCATGGACAAGACTTACTAATAGAAATACCTGAGTTTAACTGGTGTTCAATTGCTCAGCAATTCCTGGTATTCTGTCATCAAACCACAAGACTTACTGAGCCACAGTGCAGCTTATTGGAATGCAGCAGCAACCTAATTCACTAAATCCTAATCCTAAATGATTAACTTGTGTGTCAACCTTATGGCAGATCTAACATCAACTGTGTTCTGTTTTATAACACCAAATAGAGCAGGTTGAGTAGATTATAGTCATCAGCTAAACTGCATTCACAGCTATTCTGTTTTGCCAAAATAGCATTAAAGTAGCTGAAGTACATTCTCCAATATCTCTCTACCTCTTTCCTGTCAGTCCCTCATTTTTCTTCCACAACAATATCATCCCTCACAAAGACACTCTGTATTCCTTTTCATTATTGTTAACATGTACGTTGCTATATCTATCTTTTCCTCTAGATTATCTGTTCTTATTTAACACTCTGACAGCAGTCCTCAGAAAGAAAGAAAGAGAGATAAAAACACATTTTGAAGTCACCCTCCCAAGGACAGGGAAGAGTTAAAGGTCTTTAATGGCTGCAGATGTGCACTGGTGTACAGAGAAGTACTCAGTGCTGGCCTGTGAGGGAGATGGGTGAAGGAAGTAACTGTTTTGGAACTTGAAAGTGCCAAACCACTATAGGAACCAGATGAAAAAATGATATAATGTGGGAGTGAAGTAGCCAAACCTTATTTATGTATACACATGGTCATATGCACAAGTCATATGTATGCATACATGAGTGTTTCTAAGTGTTAGACTACCTGGGTGGGGGAAAAATGTTCAGTAGAGTTCATTTCTAAGTGTTAGACTACCTGGGTGGGTAAAAAATGTTCAGTAGAGTTCCGTGCAATGGAGAATTACTGAAAATAGTTTTACTTATATAGTCATATTGAGCTGCTAGATATTTGCAACTTATTTTATCTGCCTTTAGAGGAATTACATGAAGTTTCTGCTCCAAGAAATGCGTGATAGTTTCCTTCCAAAATGGCTGTTGCACCTCATTGTTCTCAATGTCACTGAAATAAATTGTCACCTTCCAAAAAGGTCCTATCTTTTGTTATTTCCCATAAGGAATAAAAGCTAGGAGATATTGGAGCATCTTAGACTGCCAGGAATCAGAGTCACATTGATAAGAGCGTGAGGTAGCAGCCATTTTGCAACTGGAGAGTCCTTTATAGAGTTTTCCCTTCAGAAAACATCCATGAGTCTCTGATGTTGAAACTTCAAAACACATAGAACAAGATATTAATTCAAAAATAATTAAGGAAAACATTGATTAAGACTGAAAAAAAACCCCCAAAACAATAACAAAGCCAAAAACAATCAAAGAAAAGCCTTGTAATATTTCAGATTTTAATGTACAAGTGTTAAGTGTATGTGATACCTGGTTTTCACTTTGGTCATTAGGGGCAATACTTAAGGAAACTGCACACATCACTGCTTTTTCTGTAGACTCTGTGCCCTATTTAAAGGAATCATTTGTAAATGGATATATCTTTCAGTCAACACCATTTTGAATGAAAGTAGGTATATGATGAAATCTCTCCAGACTTCACAAAAGGGGGACAGAGTCAGAAGTGCTTTATTTAGCAACTCAATGGTATATCTACATATTCATTATATAGGATATATTCTGGGTGCACACTGCAGCAATCTCCACTGTTTTATTTGTGGGTTTGGTTTTCCCCAACATCTACTTCGGTACAAAACTCTGTTTACAGGCATTGCATTTGTACACATACACATGTGGATGTGGTGGTTGTTCAGAAGAGGCTCTGTGACCAGGGTGACCAAGGCCTTATGGGGTATTATACACTCATGCATCTTCCTAATAATTAATTTGTGATTAGTTTTATGTGGTTCTTGGAAGGCTGCTCTGAGAGATTTTTTTTGCTCTTCTGTATTGAAAAAGTATGAAGAACCATTTTTAAGACTAAACAGTTTTCCATCTCCAGGATGGGAAATTTTTTTTCAAATTCATCTGAGTATTGTCATTTATTTCAAAAATGTTTTTGACCCTTTCTGTGCCAAATGACTTGTCATAGCTCAGGAAACTATAGTGTATTGGCACGTGACTGAGTGGATGAAAAAGAGCAAAGTGTTCTTTTGATAGACAATATTGAAAGCTATCATTAAAGATATAGTTAGTGATATGTCACTGATGATGACATGTTGGTTTATGTATTTTTTCATTATATACTCATGTATGTATAGTCTTCTGTTTAATGATTAAGAAAGGATATTTTCTATATAGGCATTCACTTGTATTATGGCAGAATATTTCATACCTTTTTTTTTCTGAGACTATTTACATTTCCTGGGTTTAATTATTAAAAATAAAATCTTCTGCATATAGAAGTGAAAAAATTTGATGCTCTGTAATCCATAAGATCACTGAGTCGATACGTAATGCATAAGGTCATTGACTTGATACACATTCATGAATCCTGTGTCCTTAGTATTCTCGGGATAGAATTCTCTAATGACTATTTTCAGATGATATGAAGCCCCACGAAATTAACTGTTAATACGCAGTTGCTATATCAGAATATTATAAGATGGCTTTAATGATTTTAGATTTTGTCAGAAAAAGTAGTACTTACATCTGGCACTGAAGACCAGACACGAAGCACCCCAAAGCTAAGAACTCAGTACCTCAGACTGCACTGTTGGTTCTTGTGCCTGAAGATCTGTGATGACTAGTTATCACTAATCGGCCACTTGTCAACTTCTGCCCAGGATGAGTGCTGTACCAAACAAAAAAAGCCTTTGTAAGCTAGAAGCCAACTCAGATGACAGCTCTGTCAAAACTGTTCAGACGATAAGTGTGGTATTTCCATTCTTTAACAAAGAGAACAACATGAAGTCTTTTGAAATGCCAGTAGTAGGGTACAGCTGATGTAAATTTTTCTATAGATGCCCAAAACAGGTAAAAGGCTTTGTCATAATGGAATTAGAAATGAGAATAGTCTTAAAGTGTGAGGACTCTTTTGTAATTGAATGTCATTTTGGATATACGACTATTAAACTAGTTCTATGTGCCAAAGGAAGGCATTTCTAATTTACTACCTCTAGCAGTCAAATGACATGGTTTCCTTCTTAAAATTCTCTTTAGAAGGTCTTTCTCTTTTTCAAACATTATAGAAGGCAATGAAATTATGCTGTTGCTGTGGTGATCCTGTCTAATGAGAGTTTTATGTCTCCCTGGCCAATCAGCCCTGTTCAGCTAACATTCAGAGCTGGTGGCTTATAAAGCAGACTGGCTGAATCTGTGCTGAATAGCACTAGTGGGACACCTGTGGATGAGGAATACATCTCAAACACCTTTGCACTTACTCTCCCATAAACATTTTCCGCATATGTGACATATACATTTCACTAGTTCGTACACACATCATGCATTAACACTGAGCTGAGCCCTGGGTACCACCAGTAATCTGTTACTACTTGTGATAGTTGTGAAAACATACCACTGTTTTCTGTTCCTTCTGCTGAGATCTCTGCCTTAGCTGCTTTCATTAATCACATTCCTGATGGAAGAGATATTCCCACTGTTTCAAGTTCAGGCACCTAACTCTTCAGGATGATGATAGACAAGCTGTTGTAAAATGGGTATAACCTGTAGGAAGGGGTATCCCCAGGCCTACCACACATAGAAGAAACAAATGAGATAGACAGATATAGAGATATGTGATGATCTGTTACTCACTGTATGTTAGTGGTGAAACCATCTGAGTTATTTCCAACAGATATCTCCTTTCAGTTGCTTGGAAGCTGCTGGTCAGGGAGACAATATCTAACATATGGGACAGGGCAGTAGTCTTGGATGACAGTTATAATTTAGAAAATAAGTATATACATGTGGATGTCTTCTGCAAGGTGCCTTGCTCTTGCTGCAGAGTACAAGCTCACTTTCTTGGAGCTAATATATGCCATCAGAAGCCTTTCAATATTTGTGCTCTTTTTAAAACAGCAAAATAGAAAAGAGAACTGCCTGAATTCCTCCTTTCATCCTACAGATTGGATCCACTTCCAGCTCCCACAGTAGCTGCAGCACTAACTAGGAGACTGACAAAGTAACCTCATGATGGACTAACAGAATATATTTTAAAATGTTAACTGAAAAAAAATAAAAAGCACATATCACATCATCTTTATAACATTTCTCATAATTTTTTGTATGGAGTGTACAGTTCTGGGCCCCTCAGTTCAGGAAGGATATTGAGGTGCTGGAGCAGGTCCAGAGAAGAGCAATGAGGCTGGTGAAGGCACTCAAGCACAAGTCTTACGAGTAGAGGCTGAGGGAGCTGGGGCTGTTTAGCCTGGAGAAGAGGAGGCTCAGGGAAGACCTTACCACCCTCTACAACTGCCTAAAAGGAGGCTGTAGTCAGATGGGGGTTGGTCTCTTCTTGCAGGCATCTAGCAATAGGACAAGAGGGCACAGACTCAAGCCCTGCCAGGGGAGGTTTAGGCTGAATATTAGGAAGAGATTTTTTTACAGAGCGAGCAATCAGACATTGGAATGGGCTGCCCGTGGAGGTGGTGGATTCACCATCCCTGGAGGTTTTCAAGATAAGACTGGATGTGGCACTTAGTGCCATGGTCTAGAAACCACGGTAGGCTTGGACTCGATGATCTTTGAGGTCTCTTCCAACCTAGTTGATTCTATGAGTTGTACTGTGATATATTCCCCTTAGAAGATGTGCTGCTGCACCAGGATGAGCATTCATGTATGTACCATGGAATGCTGGTGTAATTGCTGCACACCAGTAGAGCACAGTCTTGTAACCCTCAGCACCTGGTACAGCAAGTTCATTTGGTTGAGCTCAAAAACTCATGAAAAATTCACTGAGGTGTGAATCAACACATGGGCTAAATATATATGAAATAAGAAAAGTTTAAAATACAGAAATAGAAGTAAGTCAGCAAAGAGTCAGAGGACATCATTATTGAAGGTCACCATACTCGTGCTCAGCCTAACTTCTTAATCCTAGCTTCTTTTTTATGTGAATTAGCCAACAAATCATTGTTTTTCTACTCCTTAGATGTTGTTTATTGTTTGTTCAAAATCTCTTCACACATGGGAAAATTTGCCCAAGCAAAAGTGACACTCCCATCCACTACAAAGGGGCTTACAGTACTATGTATGCCCTGTGGTGGTCTCTGGTCCGTTTGAATTGTACTCACAGGGTGCATCAATCTACAAGCATGCACAGAGGTGTGGAGAGAAAGCTTAATGATATGGTTTTATTTGCACACACAAGCATTTTTTTCAGAAATCTTTTTCCCAGAAGATGTTTTAAATATATTTTTTACATATTTCATGATGATTATACTCTTTAGTTCTGTTCTTTTCATATTGGAAGAAATATAATTGTGATCTACACACCAATCTAGAAAAGCTGGACCACCTATTAGCTCTGTATAGGAGAGAAACTGACCCTCCATCAGTCATTTGCCATTAAAATTGGCTTATGCTGCCATGATTTAGAAGCTTTAGGACTGCAAATTGCTCTAAATACTGTCTTTTTCTCCTCAGTTGTAAATTGTAAATCATTTCAGTAGGGTTCACATTAAAGGATCCTGTCTTTTAAATTATTTGGTGATTCTTAAAAAATAATGTGTTAATTAATAAGTTAGCTGAATAGTAAAACCCTGTTTTGAACAGACTACAGATATATTTAAAAAAGAATTTCTAAAGCTGTCAATAGGCTATTCTGTGTAAACACCATTTACAAATAAGCCTATTTGCTGCATGGAAAGCAAGCAGATATCTGTTCAGTTTCTGAGATACTGCTGCCTAACTGCTATACAAGACCAGCTGTTCAGTCCATCCTCTAAATCTGCCAGAAAACTATAAACATCCTTCAAAGGTAATCTAATCATTAATTCTGTAAACTAATTGTTTCCTGTTTTATGAGGGAAACAGTGTTGCTTGGAAGATAATGGAGGATACAGGGCAATGAGAATAGCCAGTATTTTGCATTCAGTTGACTGCTATGGTAAATAAACTATTATCTTTTTTTTTTATGGAAATGGGTTGTAAGGCATAAGTTTGTTTCTGAAAACTCATGTAAGAAGAAGTGAAATCAGAGACATCTCATTTCTTTAAAATAAGCAAAATAGCCATAGCTCTTTTTTCAGCTATTAATAACAAAGGCTCAGCCTCCAAAGTCCTTTCTCTCCAGTGTAGTGATAAGGATTAATTTATCAATAACTGAACAACAGTCACTGTACTATGATGTGTGGAAATGTGCAAAACCTCTAAATTATTTCCACTGAACATTAATTGTTGATGCTGTACAAAAGTATGTTAACACACAAGAGCTGAATGGGAAACTTCAAACATACAAATGGCTGACTGGAAAATAAAAAGTAATGCAATTCAGGTTTAGTCCTTGCCTTTTGCTAAAAACCAGACTTGAAGGTTCTTGAAAACAGAACATGCAAACCTCAGCTATGCACAGAACCATCCATTATAATATGATGATTGTACAGCAATGCAACTTTACTAGAGAGAAAAAGCCATCCTGGAAAGAACATGAGTGACTTCATCATAAACTCTGTACATAAACTTCCTTATGGCTACACATTCAACAGCTTAGCATCTAATAGGAATTCCAGGACATTACTCAGAAGAGATAGTCAGAATTTTCAGAAACAGGTGATCTCGCCTGGGACTACACAAAAAACCTATCTTTAGTGTTAAAAATTTTGGATTTGTTGATTTTAAATAGGCAGGTGCACTTTGTTTAAAGATTTAATTAAATCACAGTCAGAAAAGAGAATTTTTAGAGGTTTAAATTCATGAAGCTGGTGGTCAGCTACAGTCCTATGACATTGTTCCCTCAAACACCTTGTTGTGTCTTTATTTAAACTTTGATTTGATATGCATTTCACAGGTGAAAATGTACCACAGACTTTTTTTTCATTTTGTGGGGGATGTTTTTGGGTTTCTCTCCTGTGTAGATCAAAGGGATGCTGGAGAGGCAGGATTGCTGCTGGACATACATTCTGCTGTAACTGCAACTATATGCATGGGACTGAGTGTGCCTGTGCTGTGGTACATGGCTAAACTCTACACTGGCCACCCCACACTTTATGCTACCATACCTGAAGGAGAGCTCCTTGGGAAAGTCAGACAGGCTTTTGCAGGGCAGTGGCAGATATGCCACAGCTGGAAATAACTCATGGAAATTAATGATTTCCTAATTATCCTCTAGTTTAGAACAGACTTGCTGCCTTCTTCTGTCCTGAGCTATTATTTACACTTCAACCAGTCTTACGTGCCACTACTCTGATACTGTGACATTTTAAGCTTTTTCTGGACAGACACACATGATTCCACAAAGGAAGGGGCAAATCAAGCTCTAATTTTGCAAGTCTGATGTTCTTTCAGCCTGTTTTTCTTCTAATCCTGTTGCAGTTGAAGTGAGAGAAAAAATCAGACTTTGTTATTTTTTGTCTTCAGAGGTTCTCTCATTTTCTCTGGATTAGCAGGTCAGTCACTGTATGTGGCTTGCTTATTGTGCCTCTAATAACTTTTTTATTAGACAACCCAGTGCTGCAACAATCAAAGTAAGAGCAATTTGCACACTACATTTGAAGTTTCTGAATATTCTCAGTGTTCTGAGAAGGAGGATGCTTAGAACTGTTTCATGGGTAAGGGAAAGGAATGACCTTATTAAAGTATTTGGCTTTTAACTTTAAAATATTGTTTCAGGAATGACCTATACTGTTTTTTACAGCAGAAGTGAATATTTGGGGAAAAGAAAAGCAGATCAAAACAAGGAACTTAAAAATGAAACTCTTTTGAAGGTCTGCTGAGGTTGCTGGTAGCATGAAGTGTTTTGCTTACACATGCATATTTATTGGTTTCTTCTCCTGAAGCTCAGCACAAAGCAGAAAATTTCTTTTATCTGATATCAATGAAAGTGATAACCCTTACTGGCTTCATTGTATTTTATAAATGCAGTGTTTCCTCCATATCCTTGTCTGAGAAATCTATATATAACCAACTTACGAATATAAAAATATTTGGGATTTTTTTTCATTTCTTTGCAAGCACAATTCTGTGTACATATGAACTCACATGCACTATAAATATGTGGTCTGTACAAATACAGAAAATGTGAAGGAAAGTTCATATCTAAGTTTCTTTTGACATTTTCAACTTCTATGGCTATATTACCTAGCCTAATGTTCTCAGCAGATTCCCTGAAGAAATTCACACAATTTATTTAGTGTTTTGCATGCAGGAACTCTATAAAATTATGTAAGCATCTGTTCCTGCAGATGCTTTTGGAGACATATGTCGAGCTCTCAGATTGAATGCAGTTACAGTATGCACATGCTAAAAATTATGGATGTGTTACATCTTCTCCAGATAAGAGCTAAAGGTTGATGTTTCATTTGTTTTCTAAGATGTATATATATATATACACACACATGCAAAGAACATAGAATCACTGGCTGTTTAGTGACTGCTAGTTTTGAGACAATAAAATGTCTAGAACACATGTCATATAAGGAACAGCGAATGGAGTTGGGTTTTTTTAGTCTTGAGAAGAGGAGGCTCAGGGGTGACATCATTGCTGAAAGGGGGCTGTGCAGAGCTGGGAGATGGCCTTTTCTTCCTTGCCTGCACTGAGAGGACTAGAGGGAATGGCCATAAACTGAGACAGAGAGATTCAGATTAGATATTAGAAAGAGCTTTTTCACTGTTAGGGTAGTCAGGCACTCAAATAGGTTACCCTGGGGGGTGGTGGAGTCACCATCCCTGGAGATAAGACTTGTCAGGATCTGGCGCTGAAAGATAGGGTTTAGGGGTTGCACTGGAGTGGCAAGTTAATTGTTGGACTTAATGATCCTAGAGGTTTCTTCCAACCTGGATGATTCTATGACTGGAAGCTCTTCAGTCTTACAACTGCTAGCATCCATCTAATAAGATAGCATCCTTTTCATTGCTCTGTTACTGAATACTGGACTGCTGATTTTTCTTCTTGCATGAATGAAAATAGATCATAAAAAAATTTCAGAATTAAAATATAAGCCCCTTTTTCCAGCTGCAGGTAGCAAGGAGCCCATCAAATACCAGGTATATTTGAAGTAGCAAAGAAAGAATATTTCTGCTGCTTTTTCAATTCCTATAACAAGGTTTGTTATCAGGCACATGGAACAGACAATATGTAACTCTCCTTCTATTCAAACTCATGAATGTTGTTGAAACTGCAAGCAGCATTTTAAACTATTTATCAACTACTGTGGGTTTGGAACATCTTCAGACCTATAGTTGATAATGTATCTCACCTGTAAAAACACAAACCTGTTCTGTTTCTGATTAAACACATGGAAAGAAAATTAGCAGTTAAAAGCATAGGCGTTGACTCAATGTGTGGAAATATTGTGCAGCTGCTTAAAAAAAGAAAAAATCAAAAGGATTGGAAGAAATGTAGAAAGAAATAATATTGAAGGGCATAAAGTTGAATTGGATAGCACATTGACAAGAGGTTTTAATATCACCTGTACCAAAAAAAGCAGTTGTGGGTTTTTTTCTTCTTTCTCCAATGCGATGAATTAGAGAAGCAATAGAATTTTTTAACCTCAGAATGCCTATTTCCAGTGTATTGTTGCCTTAAGTTTTTTTACAGTATCTTACCAGAATGCTATTCATAAAATGGATTTAAGTTCAAAAAAAGAGCAATAAAAGTTGTTGGGAAGAAGAATGAAAAATATCTGGAAGGAGAAAACCAAGAAACGTGCCACATGAAAATGTATTTTACTGAATTCTTACAAGCTCATACATATATAAATGCTCAGGTATTAGTATGTGTAATTCTAATATTCAGATATTTTAGCAGATGAGAAATCGTTTCAGGTAATCTTTTATCATAGGAGTGCACATGCAGGGGGATCTACAGTACCATTTTTTTACTCCAGGAATCATGATTCAGTGGAAAGAACAAAATTCTAAGAGTTATTTGGAGCTTAATGTAATTTTATGTCATCATTCATTCTCTACCTCGATGCCATATTTTATTTCATATCATCTCTATATTAGACTGCCTGTGGAATAACAGGTGGGCTTTTCTTCACAAACCTTTATTCATCTTGAAAATTCCTCTCCAGGAGAGGTATGAAAAATTGTCTCCATTTGACAGGTAGATAAATGGCACAAGGTAAGGCAAAAATTGTTCAAAACTTCCAGTGATTTTGAGTATTAACCTGAAATTATAAAAGCTTATTTTTTCAAGTAATTTACCCTTTGAGTGATATTTAATAATTTTGAACCACTTTAGCAAGTCATGGGTACTCACCAAGCTCTGTCAACATATTCTGTATTTTGCTTATTTAAATAGATGCAACATCAAAATGCTGGTCAGTTATGTAAGACATTAATTGGAAGAAAAGTTGTTTACTATTACACAGAAATTTTGAAAGAGAAGATAGCATCTAATTCTATGGGATAAAGTGCAGCTGCTCATAGCTGTAATGCATTTTCTCTCTTTTGTGAAAGGTTTTTTTTCTGCATCTTCCCACTGGAAATAAACACCTCAGTGTGCAGTCATTGTTTTGTTCCTGTAAGGTGCCCAGTTCTATGTAAGTAGACATGAAAAATCTGCAGATAATTGAGTATTGAATCCTACAAAGAATGTCCATTAGAATTGGACAGGCAATTTTAATTTGATTCTTCTAAAATTTTGTGATTGTTGCTTTATTGACCTTTTTCAAATATGTTCTAAAAAGGATCAGAAAATTATGCATTTCAGAACTTAAAGCAGTATAAGGACTGTAAGATTTGTGAGAGTGGCAGCTACTGACTTGAGTGGTGGGGAATGCTGGTGCTCACAGATCACAATTTGCAGTTTAGAGTCAGATATTTCTGTGTCTAAGAGTATTATTAATAGTATTCTGTTTCTACCACCTCATATTAATTTTTGCTATAAGGCAAGAGCACACAGCAGCACTTGGGAGAGAGGGAGGGCATGTGAAGGCCTCAATTTTAGCTCATGCTGCCATACAGTAATGGCTCATGCTTTCCTAGTACCTGTTTGGCATAGCCAAGGCTGCCAGAGAAGCCTATGTCTTTTTTTTTGCATATGCAGAGAAGCAAGGTGCGTGAAACAAGCTGTATGTAGGCAGTCTGCAAAAGCAAAGTCCTAGCAAGAGTTTACTGCAGAAATGTTCTGCTTAGGTACTGTTTTCCAGAGGAATGACAAAGGGATTGCCCCTGACAGACTGATAACTGTTTGCTAACTTTCAAACTAGTACAGCATCAGTGAAGCAGTTGTGAAAAAGGAAAACAACAACAACAAAAAGCGTAAATCGCATTTCTTTACTGTAATTATGACAATAGATTATTTTTTAAATTATTTTATAAATAAATAATAAAGTATTGATACGAAGAGGTAAATATCTACCATGGAAAGTTCCAGCCTTCATGTATGAAGTTTAATAAAATTATAATAATCTGAAAATAGATCCAAATATTGGAAAATTACATGCAGGATTAAGTGTAAGTGAGCTAATACTTAAAGCTGAAACAAGACCCAGATAAATACATATTTTACATATATATAGGATATGAAGATGAATTTTAAAAATGAGAGAAGATGATGTGTCTACATCTTTTCTGGAAAAGGATGAATAATCATAGATCATACAATGGTTTGGGTTGGAAGCGACCTTAAAGACCATCAAGTTCCAACCCCCTTGTGATGAGCAGGGACATGCTCAAAGCCCCACTGAACACCACCAGGGATGGTCTACAACTTCTCTGGGTAACCTGTTCCAGTGCCTTGCCACCCTCACAGCAAAAAATTTCTTCCTAATATCTAATTTAAACCTATTCTCTTTCAGTTTGAAGCAGCTACCCCTTGTCCTATCACTACATGCACTTGAATATTTGTAGGTTGATCTATTTAATATCAAAGCATATAACACTATTTTGACCATATGAGTGAGTCCATGATGCAATTCTTATGTCTATTTTGAAATATACTAGTAATACATACACTGTTACAAAGAGTACACAGAGAAGTTCAGCACTGTTCAGTTTTACCTTTCATCCATCTCTAATGCTGCCAGGTGTACTGTTGTTCTAAGTGACATCATGTTGTGACTCTATTGCTGTTTCTGGGGCATGGCATGATGTGTGCACTACCTCCCCAGCACTGTATATGCCTGGATCTGCTTTGGGAATGCTTGTTGTAATCATATTCATGGTGCATGAGAAAAAGTATTTAAAAGATTAATCTTGATATTAATCCAAATTTCTTCCTGGGAGACTTTGAATGATTACATTAGTAGTTATCAGAAACATTCACAACCCTCTTGGCTTCTGATTTCTAATGCAAAAACTTGTTTATTATGGGCAAAGTGCTTCATTGTTAACCTATATTCATGGAAGTCTAGAAGGACTAGAAGGCATTAAGAAAATAACTAGGCAGAATTCTCTTTTGAATTATGTCAATATAAACATCTTTCAGAAGCGCTATACTAGTTTAAGTATTGTAAATTTTTTTTTAACAATGTCACAGCATGTCACAGAAGCCTCTGTGTGTTGTATGCCCACGTCTGCAATTATCTCAGTTCATTAGCAAGAAACTTGTAGAGTATCTCATACTTTTGTTTTCTGAACACCACAGAGTGAAAGAGTTTCTGGATAATAAAGTGAAGCCTTGAAGTTTGGTTCATCAGTGGCAATTTGCCAATTTTCCACCTATAGGTTTGGTTCTATTAATAGTGTGAGGTTATGACTGCTAAGAGGATATCCATAAAATGAAAATTTTCCTTCTTCTATGTGCCTGTTAAGCTCAAGAAAAATCAACCATTGCATATATTTATAGCTCTACATAAGATCATCTTTGGCCATCACTGTCAACATACGTAAAACTGGCATGGAACAGTATGAAAAAGATGTACAAAAAAAGTAGGCCTACTGTAGACACTAACAAAAGCCCTTAGTATGCAGAACTACTAGGTCTTCATAATGTCTCAAATTATGTTGAACCATGATGGCCATCCTATTTAGATACTAATATTTATGGCATGGGTAGTTGGATTTTTATGGCAATAGACAGAAAAAAAGTGTTGAAATTTCGTACCCATCACTGCTGACAGATGACTGTCATTTTACAAGGTTTACTCTTTGGATTGGCAAGAATTTTTGAGAACTGATAAAAATACATGATCTTTGTTCCACAGACTGCATACAATACTGCTTATCTATAAGAGCCAGAAATAATCTCATAAGTTTTGCATGAAATGATCAGTGATCACAAATTCACAAACATTATTCTACAGCACTCCAGCACTATATACATGAATTTCTGCAATAAAACAATATTCACTGATTTATTGATTCTCCCACACTGACTGGTGTCAATCCTCCTAAAGCAGAGTTGCCTTATTTCATCTCTTAATCATAGAATTTGTCTTCTGAAATTTGGTATGATTTGACAGCAGTTTAAATCACCATGATACATTTTAATTCCTTGAATTACACTGATATGCTATGTAGAATGATCGCAATGGATATTCTCAAAAAATTCATCAGCGTGAGATGGGGAACATAATGCTTGACTGTGTGACTGCAAGAGATTTTGTTTTTCAGCTGTTAATATTCCATGAAAGTGAATTAAGACATTTCAAACAACTAACAAAATTGCACTGACATTACATTGACTCTGCATTGCCTGAAAGCAATGCAATAGATCATTATCTGATTAAGTAATACTTAACTTATTGATCACATTAGTATTATCCTTCTGCGAGAGTTGTGGAAAAATCATCATTTCAGAGAAGTAAGCTATTGAAATTCTTAGTATGCTGGTCACTGGCTGGCAGAATCAAACTATGCCCAAGTATGGAAGGTTTTCTTCAGGCTTGTTCTCCTTTGTACTGCCAGAAAGTTCAAATAAGGTACAGTTTCTGAAGAATCTGATGAAAAATACCTTCTATAAATTTGAATTGCCCTCTTGTTCACATCTAAGAGCATCTGACAGGCCTAATAGAGATGCAACTTGCAATGTCACTTTTGATTATTTAAAATTTAAATTGGCTTGTTGAAATATAATGTTAATGGTTTTGGATGCCATTAGAAATTTCTATTGTCATTTTAGAAGTTTCGATTTAGCATATTCCTTTATTATATCTTTTCTAATTTAAGCTTTGTAATTTTATTTAAAAATAACTTTGTCTAGATATAGAGTTTCCAAATAATGATGTAGATGCATATAGAAAATCATTCCTAACTACTGTTATTCTCAAAATCTTGACTTTCAGGTGTCTTACTTGACAAGTGAATACTGCAAAAATCCTAGAACAAGATTTTGAGATGAATCAGTAGGGAATACATAGATAGGTATTCCGTAATCATTGCAGTTAGTGGACTTGTCACCTCAGACTAAAAACTGTATTTCAGAGCAAGGGGGCATGGGTCAGAGGATTCTGAGTTGTCACTTAAGGGCATAAATACTTTAAAAATAGTGTTTTGTTTTTAAATCTAATAGCATAACATCAGGTTTGTCCTTTCTGATTATTTGTTAATGTGCACTCTAGAACTTACACAATTAGTAAGACAAAAAGTGCTGATGAAACAAAAGGATTTTTTTCATGCTTGAAGTAAAAACTATATAACTACAGTAATTAATCAAATTCATTCCACAAACCTTGTACCACATAGCCTGTATTGCAAGCAAAATACAGTACTTCCAGATAATGCACTAAAAAAATTAATAATCTTTGTATAAGCTTGTCTTCTTTCCAAAGTAAACTAAATCAGAAATTTTAAAAGTATGTAACAGATGATCATTATTCTTTCACCAGATTAAGCTTGCTTTCTTAAAAAAACCCAAACCATCCAACCAAAAATAAAACCCTTACACCTTAAGTAGGTAAATCAGATACAAAGTTAAATAGCAGAGTCACTGCAGATACTGCAAGTATTCAATCTTCATGGGTTTTATTTACTTTTACTTTGGAAGATGAAGCTAGTAAGGTATGGAACACAACGCAAGAGTACGACAGTGAGGAAGCAGCAGAAAAAGCATGAAGGAAGAGTTCATAAGCAAAGAGCCACAGAATTCTGGGGTTATAGATAGATTTCTTTCAAAATGTTCTTCCTACATTTTATAAAGTCTTTGTTTTCTGCTTTGGCAGAGCTTTTATCTTAGAATATGCATCTGGATATCTTACAGTTTCCCTCAATGACATTTGGTGAAACGGGAATATACAACAGTTAGGTCCTTCCCCTACAAACTCTATGTTGCAGTAACATTAAGAATATTTTCTGATTTTTTTTTCAATGCTATAACCTTTCTTTACCTAGCTCTATCTGCAGACTGTTTTGTGATACCCTGAGAGAAACTCATAGGTCATACTTTCTCATTCCTATATTTGTCAATATCCATCACTGTACAATCAATAATTTACCAGCTGCACACAACCTAGTGGCACACAACCAGCCCAAGAATGTCTGTTATTCATGGCTCCCTCAGTCTCTCGCTGTTATTGTGACATCTCAGCAGTGGCTTTATTTATGCAGTTACAATGCTGCTATCATGGACCTTCAGCCCAAAGCTATGCTTTCGTTTGGATAAGTCACCAATGCCCATTTTACACAATCCATTTATAAATAGATACACTATGTGCTGGGGGAAGTGCATTACAGTGATGAGTTAGAGGACACAATCTAAAAGAAAACAATGTCTTTTTGCTGTTTTGTTGTAAATACTTACTAGCTGTGAAACTTGTGCATAATTTATTGTTGATCTCATTCTGGTGTTTTTATAGCTGTATGAATGCTCTGAAACTAGATGGGGTAAGAGTTTTATCAACATAGAATAGCCATGCCAGCAGTCCTTTGTGTAGGAGGAAGAGCTGCTCTAGGAGAGGAATGTACTCCCACGGGAATTAAAGACTACTGTAAGCATTATCTCTTTCACCAAAACACATAACATGATTTAGAGATGAGGGCACATCTTTGGTTGTGCTTTCTCTGACATATGCACCTGCATCTTAGTAAGTATTCAGAAAGTCAAGGGAAGTAATTCATCCTCTCTAGGATTTATAAGACTGAATCTGGAGTACTACATCTGCTTTTGGGCTCCATAGTACAAGATGGTCAGTGATATGGTCAGGAAAGGCTGAGGGGGAGACTTTATTTCTGTATAGAGGTACTTGATGGGACAGTACAGAAGAAACAGAGCCAGCATTCTCTAGAAGGTGCACAGTAGTAGGACAAGTGGCAACAAAACAAAGTTGGACCTCAAAAAAGTCTGATTAGATATTAAGAAAAAAGAAATTCACCCTGAGCATGGTCTGCCACTGGCACAGGCTGCCCATAGAGGCTGTTGCATCTCTATCATGGAAATATTAGAAACAGAACAGGGTAAGGCCCTAAGCAACCTGGTCTAACTGGACCTGTTTAGACCAGGAGGCTGGTCTAGATGACCTTCACAAGTTTTTAACATACAAGTTTTAGATATCACTGATTCTTTGAAAAAAACACAAACAACCAAACCACTGTCTAAAGAAAATACTTCACTACATCAAAAGAAAGTGAAAAAGAAAACACTACAGACATCTGTATCCAAATTTTGTAATTGATGCTCTTGGCTTAAGGTACTTTGTGGCTGCTATACTGGCATAGTATTTTATCTTATTTGTCAGCCACAGCTTGTGATATGTTATGACATGACATAAAGCTGTGCAACACTAAAAAAAAGTTAAAAAAAATAAAGGCAAGTCATCTATTCTGACATAATTTCTGTAGTGCAAAACAATTTTATGTTCTAATTCAAGCCTCAGAACCAAATACATTATATCAGTTGTCAATCATGACTCATGTTAATGCAAATATATTGCTTCCAAAAAGAAGCATAAAGCTTCAGAGGTGCTATTTTTATTTTGTTATAAACAGTTGTTTCCTTATTTTTTTTATTATATAAGTCTATTAGACTTCCTACATAAAGCATAGTAAAAGTGCACTTCTAAAACTGTCTTTGTTTTTATAGCATATTTTCCAATTATTATGCAAGTTCCTCTTCTATCATGATGGCTACTATGGCAGTAGATGATAAAAATCTTTGTTAAATCCTAAAACAGGCAGATCAAGTTGCACTAATTTGAATCAAAATAAAGCCTGGAAAAATAATTGAATTGGAAGCCATTTCTCTGAAAACAACCAATATCCTTTAAAGAAATAATTTCAGTACTTATCCTTTTATATAATGTGCATTATTATAGCATCCAAGCATCTCACATATGTTAAGTTTGTCCTCACATGCACATTTTCAGACAGAATTTTAATGGACGGTGTTTGCTTGCTTATTTCTTGATCAACTCTCCTCAATCTACTGCAGTTCTTAAGTTCATAGTTACAGTATTTGAGGTTTTTTTCTGGAATTATTTCATATTTCTATCCTCACACACAGAGTATATACCACTTCTAATGATTTCTTGAGCACAGTATTTTAAGAGCTTTATTGGCAAAAACATTAATGCTTTTTTAACTGTTGTGCTGATAGATTTCTAGTGCTTTCATGGAAACTAGCTCTTTAGTTTAAAAGATAATACTTCTGGTAATATTAGAATGATTTACTCTGTAACACATATTACATGTAATCAATTGGCATTTTGCATACCTAGTCTCAGATGTTTACATTTCTGTCCTTAAATATAATTGCAGCAGTAGGCCAAAGGAGAGCCAAATACTTGGATCAGGCACATACAATCTCCAACCAGAACGGCAGAGTATCAGAGAGAGGAAGAATTTGTCAAATGTTGTTGGACAATTTCATAATGCATGCAACCTAAGGTTACATGTATGAAGGTTTAAATAGCTCTACTATTCAAAAATCAAGTTTGGACATAATAAAAGACTAGCATCACTCTATACAGGATTTTAAATGTACAGATTTTTTTTTTCCCTTAGATCAAGACACAAACTAGTTCTATCAAATAACCCAGGTGATTTACTAAACAGTGAAGGTTTACTGCCCTGTGTTGTTCTGGATTAGGTTTAAAGGACGATAATTTATGTTATATAGTCTTGTAAACTGTCTCACAGTTCTTATTCTCTGTTAAACTTGCATACACACCTTTATAAGAAATAGATGAGAAATTGCATTCTTTTGTGATGATTTGCCAGTGTAATCTAATATTTCCCTGTTGTATTTTCCACAATGAAATTATGTACTTTGATTTAAGTGTAGTTTCAATGGTATTATTTGGGGCATTTTAACATGACAATTCATTGAATTGCCTTGATATATTTGTAGTGCATATTGTATTCCTATTTGAGATGTGCCATACAAGATATATCAGGTTCTAAGAAGCCTGGCATAACCAGTTTCTATTTTTGCATTTGTTTAACTATTTTATTTTTGTTAATAAAACAGACTGCAAAAATCTACCCTATATATATATTCTGCATAGATTTATTTTTCCATAATAAAAATGTTTTATTACCTTAATACAGCAAAAAAAATGCAACTTAAAGGCAGGGAAACTTCTCATTTTAAATTCAGCATTCTGTTTTTCTCTTAGAAATTCTGTGAACCTAGCAGTCTTCCTCCGTCATTTCTTCCTTTGACTTTTGAATGATTCATAATGATAAAGATTAAAATACAGTGAAGGATAGAATTATGTATAATTTTTTATTCACTGAAGGTTTTATCTTCTCATTAATGTCTTGAGTTTTCTTGCTGGAATTTCAGCATTTAGACGTGAATTTAGTAAACTCTCTTTCCTACAATCCTGTGTCCCCTTACCTGGCAGAGTCTGGGAGATCTGGTTTATTCATGGTCATGTTTGGGTCAAGTCTCGGCAGATATTCCATTCTCTAATTTAAGAATGCCTAACAAGGCAGACCAACAAATTCCTTGGATAGTGTTTGGGGAAGGAGATCTGTGTTGTTCTGCTCTTCCACAACAGGGCTTTCTAATCATTTGCAGTGGCACAGCTACAGTAACACTTCCTCATGTTTTAAGATTTGCTCTTTGGAGAATCATCATTCCAGAATGATCCATTAAGTAATCCAAGAAGAAAACCATGTTGATTGTGAAGATGCTAGTAGGGAAAACTCAGACATCCCTAAAAAAAAAAGTCAGAGATGAGAGGAATTTAGAAGACTGATTCTTAAAGTTATAGTTATTGACGTAAGACACCTTTTTCTACAAAAATAATAAATAAGAAAAGAAAGAATAATGAAAATAAGGCAGGTTGGCCTCGGCTTGCTGCCATGTGCAAGCTATCTCACTCTCTCTCCTCAGCAGGATGGGGGCAGAAAATAGAGTAAAAAACTCATGGATGAGGATAAAGGCAGTGTAATGAAGGAAAGCAAATCAGTTAGGTTGGTATGTGTCATTTGGTCCAACCTCCCTACGTGAGCAGGGCCATCCTAGAGCACATGGCTCAGGATTGCATTCAGACGGTTCTAAAATACCTCCAGTGAGGGAGAACCCATGACCTCTCTGGGCAGTCTGTTCCTGTGCTCAGTGACTGGCACAGTAAAGAAGAAGCAAAGGCCACATGTAGAATCAAAATGAAACAAAGCAGAGCAAAAAGATTTATTCTCATTTCCCATCAGTAGGCAGTGTCCAGTCACTTCCTGAGAAGTGGGGATCAAGTATGTATAGCAGTTACTTTGGAAGACAAATGTCTCTAAAATCAAATGCCCCTCCAGCCCTTCCTCCTTTCTCTTAGATTTTATTGATGAGCATGACATCATATGACATGGAATAGCACTTTGACCAGTTTGGGTTAGTTGTACTATGTCCCCCCTTGAAATCTTGCTGATCTGCAACCTACTATCCTGGAAGAAAGAGTTGGACAGTCAACCCTGATGCTGTGTGAGCACTGCTCATCTGTAGCCAAAGCACTGGTGTATTGCCAACACCTTTCTAGCTACCAATACAAACAGCACTATGAAGGCTGCTGTGGTGAACACTAACTCCATCCCAGCCGTATCAAATACAGAAAGTTTGGATATTTCTTGGTTATTCATTGTTTATAGAGAAACCTACAAGGATGTCAGCTTGTGTATCAATCACTTTTACAAGTTAATCTCTTGTGTAGATAAATACAATGTTGCTTCATGTCTATCAATTGAGTGTTGATACCATATAATTTTATAACCAGTCAAATTTAATCATATTATTCTTCTCTGTCCATCCATTCACTGCTTTCCTTTCTTTTTATGGTAAAGCAGTCAAGTCTGTCACCTTCATGCTGAGGTCGATTAGTTCATTAATATATATGCCACTAATATTGGTGCAGACCACCATTCTGTGCTGGCAGCTTCCATCATGCTCCTCAGATAAGCAGCTTTTTCTACTGCTGCCCATCAGCCTATCTGCAAAAATATGAGAATTTTAAAATATTTTTGTTTTCACATGTCTCTATAGGTTTTTCTTGTTATGTGTTGCCTACATGTAGTTGTGAATAGCCTAAATAATTGTTGTGTGCTTTTGCCTACTACAGTGGTTCCTGTAGTTTGTTTCAATTTCCTTTAAGAATATTTTCAATCTCTGTACAGCATCAAACTCAATGGAGTGAGTAGTGGTCTCTGAACAGCACTGGTGCTATTCTGATCGTCAAAACCCATGATTCAGAACCAAAGGGTGGTGATGGGTTTTATTTGGGTTCAACTAGCTATGACTAATCATTAAAAGCATTAGACAGTTTTTAAATTAATGGATTTATAAATGGAATAAAAGGCAGTTTTTGCTATAATGATGAATACTTACTCCACAGATTTTTACTAGAAATTAATAAAGGAAATACTGAAGACATATGTAAGTACTACTTAGTGGTTTTGTATTCAATCAGAATCAGAAATAAGAAAAAAATTAAATAAGAAATCATTGTGTGCAATTTGTTCCTGCTTAGTTTGGAACAGTCTGGTTCTACTGCCACTATGGGTCACTTATAGACACATTACATTAGTTTGCAGTTTGGTGTATGAGCAAGTAAGGAAGGAAGGTTGAAGTGATTGTTGTTTTGAATATCTGTTTTTGTTAGCCAAGTCCTGCAAATTGACTTTTCTGTCAGGATTCAAAAATTGTTATTAACAACTGAATTGTTTCCATTGCTCATGTACTGAGGGAATTTAGTTAGTTTGCATATTTTATAAACTGAAGGAAAATAAATAAACAAACAAAAAAAAAAACAACAAAAAAAACCCAAGAAAATCAAGAAGCAGTCCACATTTCTAAAGGCATTGCCAAGGGGTTTCCAACTTGGAGACTGTTTAAATAAAAACAAACCAACAAACCAAAACAACTTTTGAGTCATTTTAATCTCAGTATAACATGGCCATTATCAGCCCGAGGAATGCTGAGTGAGAGATTAAGTATGTTTACCAACTTGAGATCTAATTAAAAAGCTGTGTGTGACGAAAGAAATTAAGGGGATCATTTCTTATAATAAAATTCTCTAAACTAAATCTTAGCTGCTGACATTACTTGGACTAAGAATAAAGCTGAGAAGTTATACTTTCTTTCAATACAATGTTCCTAGTGAAGGCAGACACATAGCAATGTTCCAGCAGACACATAAAACTTATTCATTTAAATGAAAATATATATATCCATTATTTCTTATCACCTACCAACCTCCACCAGGATAGACAGGTATTTGTTTTTTTGAAGACAAGTAATTTTTAAAGAAATATCATTATACTCAGGTCAGAAGCTGTCATGTTTGTTGTTGAAGTAATTGAAAAGGTAATTGAGGGCTTTCAGAAGATTATCAGTATTTTAATGAGTTGAAAATTTCTTTCACTAATATATTAGAATAGTAAGCCTGATTTCTTAAATTTTACCAACTAAAAAGCATTTCAGTTAAATATTTAGAAGTGACCTGGGAGGAAGATGGAAAATCAAAAGTTCTTAGAGAAAAACTAATGATTCCCAGGGCACAGGCACAAGCTTCCCTTGTGTTTCTTGCCCCTGCAACTGTATCATTAGGTTATGTTTGCTCAAATTTTAGTTTGACATTTGCAAGTGTATTCTAGCTCATTGCAAAAATTGTTACAAAGATCACATACTGTTTCATGAGTAAGGTTGGTTGAGTTCTAGTATGAAAGTTGCTGAAGCACTTGCTTCAAATTTTTAAAATGTTCCTATTTGAATGAACATTTTAATGCTTTCCCACTCAAACTCTACTTGTTTGCTTACTTTTTCAAAGATTGCTAATTTACGATCATAAAAGATGCTTATAATCTGTTTCACGATTGCTCCAGTCATTTTTAGACTTTTTGTATTTCCTTCAGCAGCATTTACTGTTTTTTAAGAATTTTTCTTTCACTGTAATGTTGGTCTTTCCTTGTTTCCAGTAGATGCACCTAGAAGTTGTGTGCTTTTCCCTTACATGCATTGGTTTTTATTTTCCACAAGTTCCATCATTACAGTCCTACTAATTGAGCTGAAGTTAACAGATTAACTCCATAATTGCTATATGAAATGACATAATTTTCTCTTTGCTAGAAAGAAACAAATGTTTGTTTGGCTCTGTGTTCATATGCACTTCTGTTAAACCAATATTAATATATATATGTTGTAAATAACAAACATAGAATAATAGAATCAATAAGGTTGGAAAGGACTTCTAAGATCATCGAGTCCAACCATTAACCAGCACTATGTTCACCACTAAACCACGTCCTGAAATGCTACATCTGCACATCTTTTGAATGCTTCCAGGGACAGTGACTCAATCACTGCTGTGAGCATCCTGTTACAATTCCTGAAAACCCTTTCCATGAAGAAAGTTTTCCTAAATCTAATCTAAACCTCCTCTGGAGCAACTCAAGGCCATTTCCCCTTGTGTTATCACTTCTTACCTGGGAGAAAAGACCAACCCCTGCCCTTGCTACATCCTCCTTTCAGGTAGTTGTATAGAGTGACAAGGTCTCTCCGGATCCTTGCTTTCTCCAGGCTAAACAACTCTCTCAGCTGCTCCTCATAAGAGTTGTGCTCTAGACACTAAAGTATGTTGGTGAAAACAGAGTAAATTGATAGAAAACCTCATTGATGAGTGTTGTTACATGAGACATGTATTAGAATAGTAATTTTAGGTACAATAGGTTGAAAATAAACTTATATATAAGTTCATTTTAGAGCAGAACTTCTGGTAACAGTTTAAGGAGTTACTTTTATTCTTTGAGTTATGTTTTAGAAAAAAAATAGTCAAGATTTCAGACTCTACCTAGATAGTACTCCAATATTGCTCAAAGAGTGGTGGAAATATTATCTTTAATGAACAAGTGTCAGCTGTTATATATTGATTTTAATGTGTCATTTAATTGTCACAATATTATTAATTACTTTAAGATTTACAGGAGAACCTAGCTACCTTCAGTCTAAATGGCAATGCAATTTTAGCTAAGTACATAAATTAATATTTTTATTATTTATGCAGTCACTTTCAAAGCATCTATAGTTCTAGGAAAATTTAAAAGTGGAAAAAATGTGGAGTATGCAAACCCAGTGATTCCATATTCTGGAAAAAAATAGAAACATAACAATAAAAAGAAGAAGGCAGGTGCCTGTAACATTTTTCAGAACTTCAGCTTGTCTTGAAAGAAAGAGGAATAAAATTATTAATGACACAACCACTTAATGCTGGTCAAAAAGTCTATTCGTTATCTTGGAGACTGGAAAGATCAGTGTTGGACAGATTTTCTTAGCATTCTTTGTGTCTTCCTCTGAGTCTTACTTTGAGGCATGCAGACATTCAGGTTGCATACACAGGTTCCTTTAATAACTCAGAAAAGAGAACAAAGCAGATGTGGTGTTACTGCATCCTAAATATTTTATAGCTTAAAGAGGATCAGGAGTGTCAAAGATTTGTTTTAATCTTAATTTTTTTGTTTGAAAAGTATATTCAATGGAATGATTTCCTTAAAGTCCATACTTCAAGAGTCAGTATCTACTTTGCAAAACATCTCATCTCTCTGGTACTGAGAGTCATTCATTTGAGATTGGATCATTTCACACACAAAGCTGTTGATGACTTTAGAATTTTGCGAACTGGAATCTAATCCATATTGTTGTTGTTTTCTTTATAGATGGTTGATAGCGGATACTGAGGCTGAACTGATAAGAAGTATGAGATTTTTTAATGCATTTTAGAATTTATAGATATTCAAACTGAATCAGTATCACAATGCTTCTTAATTTTCTGCTGCACTGACATTCAAGTTTTGAAGAGCAAGTGTGGGCTGGAAATGTGACCAAATGTAAGAAAGATGGAAAGTGTTAATATCCCATGGCAGAAACAAAACTTTTTTTCCCGTATTTAAATATTGCCACTTAACATTTTATGAAATGTAATAGCCTGTGATGCCCAGGTGGCTTTCTCCCCTGGTATCTTGATTAAATATTTATTTTGTTTAACAGTCAACAGAGGACAGAAAAATCTCAGAAAATACATTTTTAAACATTCTCTAAAGGTTCATATTAAAAAGGAATTTTAAATAGAACTCTGTAAAATCCATTTTATTTGCAGGAAAAAACATTTCATGTTATGTTTCTTGAAAATTTGGACAGTTGCACAAGTTTAGGTTTTGAATTATTCATTTACAGATATGTGCTATGTACAAATATGGAGGGAAAAAGAAACCAGCAACCAAACAAAAAAAAAGAAAAAAACCCCCTGATCCCAGATAGCTTAAATGCCAATTAGCAATTATAAATAAATTACATCAGAAATGGTTACATGAGTTCATGATAACCCCATGAGAGAAATTTATTCTAGTCAGAGTGGACAGCTGCTCTGAGCAACCTGATCTAGTTGAAAATGTCCCTGCATGTTGCAAGGGGGTCAGACTACATAGCCTTTAAAGGTTCCTTCCCATTCAAAACATTCTACGATTCCACGATCTACAATTTATTTATTAAACAAAATGACATACAAGTTTTGGGGAAGGAATTTGCGTGAGGGAAGTCTACAAAAGAGGAATATTCTTGCAAAATCTCAGTAGTATCTAGATTAATCTAAAATAATCTAGGTTCCTTTTTGCTGAATTACTCCCAAACAGGGATGGTGTTTGAAAATTTTAAGGAAAATTCAAAGAATGGAAGAAATTAAATATTCACTTTTATTTAGATGGGAAATACAGACATGAGTAAGACTTGTCAAATGATAGACATATTGTCTGTGGGTAAACCATAAGAGAAAACCTGTTTTTCTCTGAAGCATTTGCTCAATAACTAGTATCAAAACACTGTCTTTTTTACTAGTGTGGCAAAATAAAGCACCAGCTGTAATCTGAAGGCATCATTTATTAGAGGTTGTAACGTGACTTGATCTCTTTTCTGAAATTACCAAGGGGCAAGATTTCCCTTTGCATCAGCTTCATTTGTACTACTGTGATAAACATAGAATTACATTGAAATCACCAGGGTTCTTTTCACAAGCCACAGAAGGATGGTTTTATATATTTCCAACACTGTGCTACAGCCAGTCCTGAGCAAAAATTATTAGTTTCCAAAGAATATATCAATACACCTAAACCTCATGAGATTAGACATATAACACAATCTTGTTAGCCTTAATATCTTGTGTTTCTAGCATAAGTTTTTGTTCCAATTAAAAATTGTAAGAATTGGTAAAATACTGTTTGACTGACATAATTATTTGATGGCAAGAGCTACATCTCGAAGAGTCAGATTCATTACAGATAGCAAAAAACCCAAAATTATTCAAAGGAGAACAGCAGATTAAAATATCCATAAGCGGCAAATGTGCAAATCTAATTCCCATAAATTTTGCTCACTCTATCCTTGTGAATTGAAACATTTAAAACCAAAATAAAATGTATTAGGTAAAGTATTAGATACTATGATTTTTTTCCTTATTTTTTATTGTGATTCATAATACTGTTTTAATATTTTCCATCTTTTCATGCAGTTAAATATTGTAAGACCTTTTATGCATTTCATCTATACTTATTATGTAGGAGTGAGTTGTGTGTTTATTATATAGGGCTGTATTATGTAAATAAAATGAAAACCAATCTGCAAAATAGCTTCCTTTTCTAGGAAACTGGAAATCTGAAATGTATCAAACAAAAATACTAAAACAAATATGGTGGTCAAAACTGGGTGGAAGCTGTTTGTATTCACTTGCATTCCAATTGTGGCTCTACAGTAATCTTTAGGTGTTGTTTTACCACTGAGTTGTCTTGGACCCAGGGTATACATCTATAATGAATTTCCTAAAGGTCCTGACTTTACTGGGCTTTTGTTTATACCCATGAGGGCAGTCTTTTCATGTGAAACATGCCTCAGGTGTTTAATCCACAAGCAGGGATTCCTTCTTTGGGACCAGATTAGACACCCTTAAATTAGTTTACTGAGGACCACTAGTTTGTCAGCACAGACTGTTTTGCCCATAGAGGGCAAAAAATCACTTACTTCATTTCTTAGCTGTATTACTCTTTTATAAATTAGAAAAACCCAAAACAATCAAAAAAGCAAAACAAACAAACAAACCAGCAAACAAACCCCCAAACAAACAAAACCAAAACCAGAGTCAAAGTTCACTCTTAAAGAAACATTCCTAGCCTGGCTTGGAAGTTGAGGTGAATCAAACCAATAGGCAACTTCCAAGAATGATAGTTCTTAGAACTTTGCTTATCCAGCAAGAAATATGATTAATAAAATGTAGTTGCTCTGTGAGCAGTTTTTAACATCTGAAGACTGGTAAAATTGCTGAGTTTAAGAAAGAAAAAAAAATTAATGTATTTTTGACAAGTTAATGTGAAGTCTTGCAGTCCAGTTGTATGCTTTGAAATATATTTGCCAACAACTCACTGTCACTTATTTCTCTTGCTGGTTTTAAGTTCCTGCTTTTAAAACATCATTCCTACCCTAATTTATATATGTTCAGCTCTGGTGTATTATGTACAAAGTGCTGAGAAAAGAATGTGTCTTTTGAAGAAGACCCAGAATTAAACTTTCCAGAACACCAACAAAGACTTAATTAGAGATAACAAAGCTACCAAGAAAAGGATGCAAGAATTTAACTATACACCTGACGTAATCAGATTTCTGCTTCTTTTATTTCTTCCTTCATAGTCATTTGTTATATGTACTTCTCATATTTGAGGTGATAATACTTTTAAAATTTGTACAGAGTCTTGGTTCTTTCACATTGCTTCGGTATTGAAAAACACATATGGTGTTGCAATTTACAGTTTTTCATTTCTGTGTGGGGTTATTTATTTTTTTTCCAGAAGACAGGGTGTCTTTCTCCCACCTCTGCCTTTCAATAATACATAGGATCAGAAGGATTTCCTCTGGAATACATAGTATGTATTAAAATGCACAACTAGATTTCTTAGATCTGGATGTGTCTAATATCCTGGTGCCATTTCTTTTATAGACTATGCAAACCAATGCTGTAGATGGTTTTCATGGAAGAGTTTCCTTATTTGGGAAGCAGCTGATGTTTCAGAGACACAGCTGTCTTTCTGTAGATGCAAATTTTAAAAAAATATCTAAGAAGAAGAAGAAATAGCGGCAGAAAAAAATTAAAGATTACTTTGTAATCCAATAGAATTACTGTTGCTGTACTCCACACACCTTTGTTTGTTTGTTTGTTGTTTGGTTTTGGATTTTTTTGCAAAGATCAAGATGCTGAAATTGTGATCAGCATGAATGTGGTTATGGGGTTAATCTTGTGTGCTAAAGGCAACAGTGACCATAAAAAAGACAATATTTTTATTCAAGAAAGAGCTAGTTCTAAGAATCATTATGTAGTATGAAAGATGGAATACTCAGATGTTTTTTCTCTTTTGTCAGATAGGAAAAAGAAAACAAGATCAAAAGTGGGGAGACCTTCAGAGATGCAACAGCCAAAAAAGCACAAAGAGAATTTGGGAAATGAAACCATCTATACTAAAAATCCATGCTGAGGAGTTGGTTACTACTGAGATTTAATTAACAACTCAGTACTGGGCAAAGAATCAATTATACAAGCACAGGGATTTAACTAGGGAGGCTGAACCCTGACCTGCATCCTTTAAAAAGGTTCTTATTTATAGACAGAAAGAGGTTTTTTGCTTTTCTTGTTTGTTTTCAGACAGTAGCCAAAACACTGAAAATTATTCCTGGAAAGGTTGGAGATGAATTTTATTTTGGTTTGTCATCTAAATTTTAGAGGGGCTTCCAAATGTACTTTAACACACTTTTCACTGGAGAAGAAGTTAAAAACATTGAGAAAACATGTTGGCTATCCTGACCCCCCTGGCCCTTTTTCTGTCCATGTTATGGCTCTTAATACTTGAGACACAGAAGCACATGCTGATCTCTCTATATATAGACCAAAGAAAACCAGAAAACATGAAAGTTCATCCGGTGTCAAATCATAAATATATCTTAATCATTTTTACAACATATCCTGACCTTCAAATCTACCACAAATACATTTATTTTCTTTTTGTAATGCTAGGTGATGCTAATTGTTAAAATAAGTCCTTTTTCTTGGACAATAGTACATGACTTGATCAATGAAAATCAGATTATTGGTTGATTGCTTTGTATTGTATATTTTGATCAGTAAACCTTATCAAAATTCTTAATTCATAGTCTTTCACTACATTCTGAAATGCACATGATTTTAAATAAATACAAAGCTCATTTATAGCACAAGTACCTGCTTCAGCTACCACATTAATTTCATATGGTTGTCTATAGTTATGATACTAACTTAGAGGTCATTCAGTAGTCATCAAATTCTTTAGTCATAAAGATTGAGTTTGCCTCTTAGACCTACAGCTACCATGCACTAGATTTCTCTCAGCTGTTCCTGAAGACAAGCAAGTACTGAGTATCTGATATTTCTCAGACAAAACTGAAGTTCTTGAGAATGTGAGATTTCTGCAGTTTTCCATCTGTGAAAACAATGTCTAACTGAGTTCTAAGTGCTACAGGTTACACTGTGTTTTATACCCCAATGGCTCAGTTTGGTCCCTGTTATCAGCTACTGTTCTTACATTGCCATAACCAGGTACATAGAAATCCAGTCTGGATTAAAACACAGTCATACAAAACTGGCAAAAGAGAAAGGTTCAGAAAACTTCAGATCCATTTAATAGTGTTCACCCCCACCTTTTGAATGTGTCAGTGAACCAATTTTTTATGCAGTTTATGGCAGCAGCCACATTCATGGCTCAATGGAGCTGCTCTTGAAATGAGGAGGAGACTTGACTGGGAAAGGTGAAGACTCTTATGTTTGTTCCATTGAATATGCTCTAGAAAAAAAATATGTCTTTTTATGCATTTTGTTGGTAACCTGATGACTACAGTCCTATCAGTGTGCTCATCTCCTCAGAAAAAAAACCTGTTGCTGCCTGCTGGTAATAATTTAAACCCATATATAGGTAAAAATCTTGATTAACTAATACCATGTCTGCTTAAATCATGTTTTGAGCTGACTTGTTGACCAGAAGAAGAACATTATTTTTCAATATGAGTCTCCAACTATAGTGCCTCATTGAAGCTGCATTTGGTTTTTGCCTGTATCCTTCAAGAGTCCAATTTCTTGGCCAGCCTGTATCTTTCAGAAAGTCATCAATTAATGTGTATTAACAGAGTTAAACATATAATTATGCAAGCCAGTGACATTAGTGAAACAGACGTTCTCTGTATCTAGAGAATCCTGATTATGACCAAATCTAGATAAATAATATAATTTACTTTGGTATCTGAACTATAGAAATCTAAAGTTATTTGGTATTAATATAAGTATCAGTTGTTTTCCATATGAGACAAAATGCTGTGCTTCATTTTGAGATTATTGAAAAAAAACCCTCATGCAATAATTATTTGGAAAAGTAAATGTTTTTTAGTTGAAATCTGAGAAAGTTTGTTGTGAACATCTGAAAAAAATTATATTTGATATTATTATGTTTTTCCCCATTTTACTCAGCCAAAATTATTTGTTGAATTTTATGGGGATTTTCTACGATTAATTCCGGCTTAATTGTTGCTGCACTTTATGGGCATGTCTGAGTCACAACGCTTTTATTTCTAAATTATGACAAAGGTGCAAATTTCATTGTATGGCTAGTATCACCACAGGTTTTGCAATTCTATTTGGTAGCAAAGTTCAGGAAATTCTTTAGTTCAGATATCAGTTTCCATCTAGATGCTTAGCACGATAGGCAATAAAAATTTGTCAGTTTCCTAACAAGCAGATTTTAAAATACTCATAGTAATAAATATAATCCCACAAAAATATACACCAACAAAGCACTAGGTAATAAATTGCTACTTTGACATTTATGTATTTTATTTGCTGGTAAATGCTGTCTGTCTGTATTTAGAGCTAAAAATGGCTGTTCACCTTGTGAGGTTTTATAAAAGTCCCCACTGTGTTTCTAAGTAAATTATTTTTTCTGTAGCCTGAAGCTGCTAACAGTACCTGAAGAATTAATAATGGTGTGGCACAGGTCAGGTTGTATGCTGTCTCACACTGAGCACACACACACAGAATACAGTGCTTGCAACTCCAGTGGGGTTTATTACATTTGCTGATAGTGAAGATGGTAGTAATCTTAGTGACTAGCAAAACAGGAGGACGCTAAAAAAGGTATAGCTAAAGTACAACCACAAAAGAAATGGAAATTTTCTGGACTTTACCAAAAAGGCCTTGGAAGAGCTGCAGTTATCAGGTACTCCATCAGTGCTCCACTGAGGGAGTTTAACTTCTTCCTGTGAGAACCTGGCAAAAAAACCTGATTTTACCTACCTGAATTTTTCAATAGGAACTTGAAAAATCAAAATGACAAAATCTGATGTTCATTCATAGATGCTATTTGGCTCGCTTCTGGTTTATCAGTGTATTGCATTGCCATTTTCTAGCAGGTTTGAATAGTTAGGTGACATTCCAGTACACTTAACGTGGGCAGGAAGGTTGTGTTTTCTTTATGTTTACTTGTAAGGGTTCATGAAACTGCTCTGGAGAATGAATTTAGAGGTTTTAAGAAAGCTTGATTAATATGGTTGAGAACTTTTTGATTATTACTGGTTTTACTTTTCTTTCCTGGTGCGAAAATGAGGCCAGAGCAGGGTCCCATTATAGAAGTCACTAAGCAAACATATAATAAAATGCTAATCCCTGTCACATAGATCTCACAACCCAATAACAGCCTGACATTTCAACAATGCTAACTTAAAGTATATAAGTGAAATTTTATTCTCCTTACATAATAGGAATTTAAGCCTTAAAAAAACTATGTATGAACATGAATATGCTTTGCATCAGAAATTAATCTATTTTAAATTATAATTTTAATAAAGTGGTATAATTCCTGATTGATATTGTGTTACAGCAAGATGTCACATTTATTAATTCAAGAAGTAAATTTTTGCAAACATTTTTGAGGGATCATAAGAGAAACTTCTATAGTTCAGTTACTTTCCATATGAAAATATGTTAAAAATTTTCCTTTTGGTGAGATCTTATTTAAGCTTGGAACTAGATTTTTGCATTCATTAGTCAAATTAGAATATTGCTAATTATTCTGAAGACCGAATTAAATCTCATAGACATGCCAAAGAGTTTGATCACTACCTTCATTTCTGTCCTATCCAAATCGAAATAACAGATTTTATATGGTGAAAAGTATTCTGGATCAGTTTAGACATGTAATCCTAGTCTCAGTGATGCTACCAGAATACCTGTAGACAGTATAAATTTCCAGGAATGTTCAGCTGAAGTGAATTGGAATCCATGAAAGCGGTGCTGAACACACAGTGATGTATGCCAGCAGCAGGTGGTGCTGTACCTTTAAATTAAGGCAAACTGCAGCTCTCCCTACACCCCCTCCCACGCATCTGACTGTATATAAAGATATGGCTCAAGCTTCATCTGCCTTCATTGGTATGAAGGCACATGAAACTTGAAGCATATTTTGTTTTTAGATCTATATGGATTCACAGAAATATGTGTTTAGACCTATGGTATTTGCTATTTGTAGTTTTAAAGTTCTTGTGAGAGTTGTCGTCTTGTCTTTGTGAGGCTTGCAGTGCTAGCAGTCAGGGGGTTAGTGCTACAGTTAGAATTAATCTTCTCAAATATGTCACTCTTCTTATAGAGGAGAAACCTGTTTATTTTTGTAATGCCTTGAAGCCTGAGGTGGATAAGGCATACCGAGCTACCTACAGTGGAACAATTCACATCTATGACAGGCTTTTTCTACTGAAGGGACAAATAGGCACAGTGATGTTATGCAGTTTTCCTGGTAAGATTTTTGGCTTTACTCCTCAAACAAGTTAAAGGCATGCTCCAGCTGTATGGTTTAATTAAAGGATAACTCTTCTCAGGCTGCTCCATCATACAGGTATCTCTGTAAATGGTGGTGAAGATGAATTTTAATATCTCTGACAGGAATAGTCCAAGTAAGTAGTAAATGACAAGAGATTACCACATTCCTAGAGGATCTTGTGAAGATATCCCACTGAACAGTGACCCATATGAAGCATAAAACAATTCATTTAACCGATCTGAAAGAAGGGCTAACAGTCATGCGAATCAAATACACAGAATGTTATCAAGTTCTTGAGATTTATCCCTCTACAATACTTTCTATTAGGAAGTTTCCTTTCTGTATACATATAACCTACTGGCAAACAAGAGGTTCAAACAGAATATTGTATATGGGGAAAAAAAAGGTCTACATGCAGTGTATGAAAAAGTTCATGTGGAAAGTCTCTTTATGAGACTTAATAGGCAAATTCTGTTATCTACTGGGCTAAAACATAGTGAGCAACTATATCAATGAATTTCCTGGTTGTAGAGTATTATGAATGATGAGTCAGAAAATGGACCTGCTAATCCAAATCCAGTTGAGCACTAAAAAAATGTCACTACCACTGCATTGACTAGATCTATGAAGACTTCTATTTCATGAGAAAAGAACCACGAGGTTAGTCTTAGAACATGATGGTACCTAAAACAATTACCAAACTAAGTGTTTCAATGCCTATTTAAATATTTGCCTACTAGAGCTAAGTGGAAAACACAGTATTTATTGTATTCAATTTACAGTCAAATGGACATAAGGAAGTACACTATTGACAACCTAATTATCACTGGGAGCTGGATGTGTGATGCACTTATTCTGGAAATTTAGAGAGCTTTCAGTACTATTGATAGAGAAACAAAGAATGATGAATTCTTTCAATAAAAGCAGTTGTTACATATTGGGCTTAAACTGCATAATGTATTATTATTGTTTTGTAGTTCAAACAAAATAAATACATGCTAATAAGAGACTGATTAAATTACTTTTAAACATGGACCAAGAAAAAGTGAGATTTAAAATTTCTGCCACTTTCTAATATATGCTAGTTATAAAATGTGTTTTGATTATATAACTGTTTTCAAGACTGCACTAATGTTGGGGTGTTTTTCCTTAGATAGTGTTAACAATTAGGAGAAACCAAAATAAATATAACTTTTTTTTGCCTTGCTGCACATAGCTAAGATTTAATTTGACATTTTTATATTAGTAGATTAAGACCCTAGTGTTTCTCATCCCGTGCCTTTAAAGTAGGTACTAATAGATGAGCATGGGTTAGAATCTCCTAAAGAATTTTACAAGGTTTCTATTAAGCATACATAGATTTACATGCATTAAAACTATCATTTACTCTTCGGATAAAATTCTTTTTTTTTTCAGTGGCTATTATCTGAATATGCATTATGTTAGTTCAAAGTGAGTATTAGTACAGAAATATGTATTCTAGATGGAAACATCCTGGGTTTGCTGGTGCTAAATTCATAAATTCTGCAAAAGACTAATTTGAAAAAAAAACCCAAACCAAGCAAACATGTAATATGCAAAATTTATTTTGCCTCCTTTTAATAATGTTCTTTTCATCATATGCTAGACCCTGTTTAAAGTTAAGCATTTACCTAACTCCCTCTTTGTTGATGATGTTTTATTAATCATCCTACAGATGATCAATAAAATATTATTCTATTAAAATATCAGAAAATATTTGGAATAATGTCATGCTTGCAATAAATGTCACTGAAGTTCAGTGCAGTTCTTTTTGGAACAAAGTTGATGCAGTCATTAGCACGGAAATCCAGAAACAGCTTGTACAGCTTTAAAAGTATGCCTGTCTAGACAGCAGATGAATGGAGAAGAATTTCTTCCTGCATTGGCCTTGAGCAAACTCTATACAAAATCACAAGTACTTATATAAGCCAAGACTGCAGTGACCAGACAGGAGAGCTTAAAATCATCATTCTAGATTATATTTTATGTAATCATGACTTGTTTGCATATTATAAATGAACATATATTTTATGTGTTAGGTGCTCTGCAATAATTTAATGCATGGCTCATAGAATCCTGATGATAAAAGAAAATATACATAGAATGAAATATCCTTACAGAAGGAATAACAATAGTATTTCATCATGTGCCTTATTTGGCAGAAAAATAAGCTCCAGGACAGAGCCATAAATCTGATCTCCAGTACTCAGCAACATTTGTGATTGTTCTGCAGGCTGGCAAGAACTGTGACCTGGCTCCTCCCCCATGTATTCCTTGTACTTGGTGATCCACTATAGACCAAAATGTTCAGTTGCCTTATAGGGAGCCCTCCCTCTTCCTCCAGGGAATTTCCAGCATCCTAAAACAATTACAAAACGTGGCGAGCAAAGAGACAGGGAAACCTCCAACACTTGGTTCTGTCCAGCAGTCATGAAGATAGAGCAGAGTTGGTTGATGACTTTCACTTCCTCAGGGCCAGGAAGCCCTCACTCAAATACTCTCTCCCCTTCACTAATGTGGTGGGAAATATCTACTCTGTTAGATGTTTGCACACACAGTGAAAATATGGCATGAACTGAGCTAAAGGCATATATCTACACACTTCATTCATATATAGTATAGCTTAACTCATAGTAAAAGAGTTCAGGTAAATCATGTTAATTCACATTTGTTGCAAGCTAAGAATGTACAGCATTTCTGAAAGGTAGCTCAGCAGATGCTTGGTAAGCCACACTAACTTGATTCATTATCAGTTCCTCGGGAAGCTAGGCCACAAATCATATAAAGTTGCATAGGTTGAACTCTCCAGAGATTTTCACAGATTCCTGGTACAACGTACTTTCATATATGACTGTCACCATATTGACATTTGCGAGTTTTAGCTGAATACCTTAAAAAGAGAAATTCTGCTCAAGGTTTATTATTACAAATGATAAAAAAGGTACAGCAGATATTGGATGCAACAGAGTATGGGGCCAAACCTCGGGAACAAGCAAGGAAGATGTAAGTCTTTCAGTGTTGTCTTGGACTTGATAGAAACCTCGGGGAAAATGAGTGAAAGATAGCGTTTTGAGCAGCTGTTTTCACAGTGTGCCAAGATAACCTCAGTGGGAAGTAAAAACTGGACAGAGTGGATCTTGTGCAGCCAGTGCTGAACCTGGAAAGGTTCCCTTAAGTCAGCACACACACAGACTCTGGTGCTGTGCCAAGTAGTACTGCATATGAGCTGTGAGGATAAGCAAGTAGAAATGATCGTAAGGAGCTCAGAGCAGCAGCAATCTCACTGAGCCATCTCTACCACTCAGCTCTAATTCTCGGGAGGATCAAAGACTGAATACCGACATGTATTAGCTCGAGGAAGCTTAATACAAAGCATGCATATATTCAGCCCACTAAGGCACCCTCTCAATCTGAAGACAATGTAAGAAACAGAGGCATTTTAAAGCATAGTATACAGCATGTTTTGCTGGTGCCTGTGCTCACATTCATTGCAAATTTGCATAGTTAATAAGTATAATATGTGGAAACCATTTGTGACCTGAAAAATCAAATAGGTGACAGCACACTGGGATGAGCTTGGTGGAGATGCTACTTTCCAGGTTGTATCAGAGGGCTAAATGACTGATTTCTTCAGTCATCCCAGCAGTGATTTAAGCCACTGACTGCCAACATGTTCTTTAATCCATTCTCAGTTGAAAAAATACTAACCTTTCCACATTCACCATGTCAGGTGCTGTATTTCTTTACATTCAATTTGCTTTGCCTCTAGGAACTTTTCCACATCTCACTGAATGGAAGCCAGAAGAGTAAGCAAAACTTGGTCAGCATGCAACCATTTCCTAGAGTTTCCATTTTGGGGGTTTTTTTTGTGTACATTTGTTAAATGCATGAACTCATTCAGAGCAGTCACCCAAAAGTTACTTCAGGGAGTCATACTGGCAAGAAGGAAAACAAGCCATATGCTTGATTGCTGTCTTTATTAACAAAATAAATAAAATTTCAAACAAATTAATGGTCGCAGCCCTGAAATGATAGACATAAAATTAGGAAGTATTTAGATACAGCTTTAGGGAACAGTTAAAGAAAAATCATTGTTCTCGTTTTCTTTCCAAATCAGAAAATGTTCATGTTTATTACTTCTCTGTATATAATACATGGAGCCTGGCAATAAATTCAGGATAATACACTTGGTTAATTTATCATGCTAATTTGAATTCATTAGAAAAATCATAAAATATCTACCTTAACAAATATGATTTCCTTTGCTAAGAAAGTAAACCTACACACCATTTTTCTCTGAAGTCATTAATGAGCTTCAGACACCTTAAAACCAATTGCATTTTCTTCTACCAGGCACCTTCTTCTCTTGCTAATTTTAACAGACTTCGTAATTTTATTGTATTTTTCTACTGGCAGGAAAAAGGTGAATAGGAGCTCTCAGTCTCAACCTTCTCCCCAAGATTTCTGTATTCCCAGCTTCCCCAGAACAGGCAGAGACAAGCTGGCAGTCAGCCTGGAGGAGGAAGAGGAGGGGCTGACAGTCAGGGCACTCAGGCTTCAGCAGCTTGCCAGAGAAGTGTGTGCCAATATTACTTTCCCCCTGCAGCGAGAAAATTAGTTGGATAAAAGCCTTTCAGGCAGGCAACACGCAAACTACTTTTTTTCCATTTGTGCACCTAGTATGGGATTTTTCTAGAAATCTTCCTCTCTCTTCTTTCTTCTCTCACTAATTGAAAAAAAAATCTTTATCCCAATTTGGATAATCAAAAATACCTACAAAAATCATGAAAGAGAAACAGATGGAGGCAGATACTGTTGGAGAGATGGAAGGCTGAATAGCTTTGTATAGTTAATTGGCTGGTTAATAGCTCATATCACTTTCTAGTATTACACAGTAGCTGAAAGATTCCTATCGAGGTGGAGGTGGTTGAAGGAAGTGCAGCACAGTTTCGTGAGTCCTGTGGACTTACAGAATGAAAGCCCTGAGTAGTAAAAATAAAGAATGTTTAGAAGAATGGCCAAATTGTGTAATATTTGGACTTTTTGAACTAACTTGATCATTTGTTAAAATATGTCAATTAATGCATTCAGTTTTGTAGAACATGAATATAGTGAATGCAAATAGCAGCTCTAAAGATAAACAAATAGGTTGTAGGAAGGAAAAGAGCATTCAGCAACTGTGTGCCTAAATTGTATGGAGGAAGGCACTGTATTTTATCTCCTGTAATTGCTAGTTACAGAGCTGGTTCAATTTATAGACCACAATGCCCTACTGTGGTTTCTTCCAAAGCAAGACCCTGAAGGGGTTTTAAATAAATGTTTACAGTTCATCATAAACTTGGAACATGTAGTGCACTTGCATATACTTAGTTTGCCGCAGTGAGACAACATTTTAAGTTCAAAAGAACAGAGTAAAGACTCTGAGTTACTTCAGTAGAAGTATACAAAATTTTGGGTGTCTTCTCATGATGGTTCACATGAGTGACTGACCAGGAGATTTCTGTAACTACCATTACTGACTGTACAAGGCAATCCTAAATAACAGGATTGTAAAAATTTATTTCCAGAGTGTTACTGTTACTCTTTTTGTATTTTATTTAATTCGCACCCCCTTCTCCTGGAATGATGTTTCAGAGAAATTTTCAGGTGGTTTAATTTCATGGAAAATATGTTGCTGGGTTGTAATTTAATTTCAGGCCCTGAAGTGTCATATGATCCACTGAAAATATAAATAAAATGTATCCCGAGTTTTCATTTAGGTTTGTTGGGGTTTATTTCATTTTAAGAAAGAAATCAGCAGAACCCCAAAGCTATGTAATTTTTTCATCACTTTCAAGACAGTCTTGAGATTTTGAAAGGAAAGCTGATACTGAATTCTTGCGACTGCTAATGCTGTGATAACAAATATGTGACTACGTTAGCAAAGAATAAAATTCAAGCAAGGTGTCACATTATTTTGACTGATTATGGATGAGGGAATTTAAAATTTGATTGTCGATTTTTTGCAGAAGTACTGTCTGTACTAGTCACAGCCAAGAGGCTCAGATGACAGACAGGAGAGGTTTTTACCTACAAAATTATGAGAGATCATACAGGCCTCCCTATGCCTGCTAAACCTTTGGCCTTACATACAAGAGGTTGAGAAAGAGCACTGGGCACGTATTATGCAGGCAAAGATTTCAGCAGAAAGAAACCAGTGTGGCAGTGACATTAATCTTCATCAGGCTCCAACTTTGACTGTAAATTTCATTTAGATGTCCACCTGTTGGCAGTTTGAGCAACCTGAGGACCTTTAGGCATTTTGGTCAACCTATACAGTCAGTGACAGTGAGCTCCAACAGCAGCTGCCATGGGGATCTCATTGCAGGTACTGGGTCCTAATCACAACAGTTTTGGTTAAAGAATATTTATCCATGTTGTTACATCTCAGACCTAAACAACAGCTGTGTATCTCTCTCTGCATCTACTTTTTTAATTTCACTCTTGAAATGCACATTTCTCTGAAAGAACCA